>NW_009605599.1:0-74359 GCF_000690535.1 Cariama cristata | reverse complement strand
CTTTCCCTAAGCAGACACTTAATTGGGGGACCTGAAGTCAGGTTAGTATGTTTCCAGCAGTCTTATTCATTACTATTTATAAAAATATATGCTTTTTGTCTCTTAGCTAGCTTTCTTTTTTGTCTCAGATATCAGAAAGTAAATCTTCATGTGATTAGTTCTGCATATATGTTGACAAAACAACTAGAAATACCTCGATGTGATTGAGAATCTACTGTTATTAGAAACGTTACCATCCATTAAAAGAGGAGTAACAATCATTCCTTGTATCTTAAAGAAAATCCTTAAGACACATGAACTAGAATGCTAAGCTGTCCTACTGAAAGGCAACTACCTTTATTTCTGACTTGTGCTTCAAGGGGCTTCTACAGCAGAAAGTTTTTTAAAAGGCAAAACTGTTCATAAAACCAAATATGAAACATCAGTACTTCTAACTCTGCTTTAATTATCCTCGACAGAGTTATATGGGCTGTCATGCTGCAGAACACTGGTAAAGGGTTAAGAAAGGCTAAAAGAAAATGCAAGTTCTGCGATTGTTGACATTCACCTTTGTAAAAAGGCAATGAAACCAGACCAAGAAACAAAATTACTGCACAGACACCCTTTCATGCAAGAGGCTAACCATGAAAATTAGATGTAAGACAACTGCAACTGAGTATGGGCTCTTCTACATCAGAATGAACATGCAGAATAATGATCAGCTACAGCCAGCAGTGTACATGGACTGGATCTACGAAAAATAGTGCACAGCTCCCCCAGAATATGTTGTGATACGGGCATGTCTGTCAGCAGTGTGATTCCCAGAGAGGAAATACTACATGTAAACACCAAAGTGCATTAAGAGCTATCTATAACAAAAGGTGTTATCTTTGTTACAAGTGTCTCCATATGCCAGACCCACTCACTGCCTTTCCAGAGTCCTACTTTAATAACACAAAATTTCATTAAATCTTCCGATAACTGCTGGCACTGCTGGCCATAAGCCAAGGCGCTAAGACATTCCTCTCATACTGCAAAGAAATTAATCCTAATGGAGCATGTGTACAATTGTTAACCCATCAACAGTCTTCCCTCTGTACCCACATTCTCAGTGCTGTAAGCCAGAACTGGGCTGGTACCAGCCAAAGTATTTACCTACCTTTCTCTCATACACATATCCTTCCTCCTTTACTACATGCTTCTCTTCCAGACCATGGTAATACTTACATTTAGTGCTCCCTATGTGAACAGTGAGAGGCAGATAATAGCATATGTAAATTAGTTCTGACAGAAACAGTGAAACTTCATTTTTTATTACTGAATTTATCATCTAGCTTTTTTCCACAAGCCAGAAATTCAATCCATTTACCAAACTGTAAATTATGTCCTCAGAACTTTCAAATTTTATTTGCGGAGTTATTTAGTCACCTGAGAGCCGTAGCAATATTTCAATATACCTCTGAAAACGGCCTCCTGCTTTTGCTTACAGCTCAATACAAAAGACAACCAGAGAAAAAAAACCCACACACTAAAAAAGGCAAAAAAGAAAGAAATGCAATAGTAGTATGTGACTGTTAGTTTCAGCTGCTGAGTGTTCTCATTCCCCTCACAGTTTCAGCAGTAGAAAAAGGAGGGAGGCAAAAAAAAAAAATTCAAAAAAGGAAAGAAAAAAAACAAAACCAAACTCTTCAACACACAGCGCTTCTGGAATGTCTCCAAATCCACAATAACATTCCTCTAGGACTTTAGGGCTTGACAGACAGCACACTGCAAGCAGCACCCACCACTTTTTCCTCTAACATTTTTAAAGCCCAGCAGCGCCACTGTCACCGGTTAACATCCCAATTGCCTGAAGAACAATTTCCCTGGCCTCAAGTCTCCTGCAGCACAAGGCACAGAGCTGTCACATCTCTTGTAGGTCTGCTGCCTCAGCAAATTCAGCTTACACTTTTATTTGTTTATTTTCTAAGCAAAATCCAAGCTGGATCACTTCCCCAGGAAGGAAAATTGATGTTAAAAACCACCTGAATTTGTCTCTCCTGACAATACTCTAAACAAGGAGTTAAGAAATAATTTTCCCATTATAAAAAAGAAGGCAATTTAAGGCTTTAGTAGGCAGCAGCTTAGATCTTCCTAGATATCAATCCCAACCAGCAAAATCTAGGTCAGTGAAACTGAATGGAAGTCAGAAGGCTCCAAAGAATGAAACATTCAATTGTTAAGAATTACAGAAAAAGCTTAAGATCTGGTTAGGACAAAGGTCATACTAAAGCTGCCAAGGGGAAATACAAAAGTTATCTGGAAAATAACCTCCTTCCAAATCATACACGCAACAAACTACTTCAAAAAGTTTGGTTTGAAACAACAAAAATAAGACTTTACTGGGAAAAATAAAAAAAACCAAATGCAGCCATCTTGGAGCTACAAGTAAATATTTATTGCAGTGATCAGAGGCTTCACCAAGACCTTTTTTGACATCATCTCAAGAGTAATAGAATTAGACCCAGTATTTTACAGAGTTATGAAATTTCTACTATGACAGAAAATAGCGGCTGTTGCAGGCAGGTCTCCCCTGGCCTTACAAATGGCTAGAAGCAATGTATGACTTACAACTTAAGACACATTAACTTAAGACACATTACTGTAAGTGAAAGTAATATGCATTACTTCACTTTCCTCAGGAATGTAAAATCTTCCAATTCTGTTTCACATAAAGGATTACAGACCCCTCTGGGGAACTGCTCCTAACAGTCTCTGGTTAACTTCTCTGAACACAAAGCTCCAGCTGACCTACAAATCCACGTGGATATTGCATATCTCACACTGATCACAACTTCAGATATCAGAGCTGCTAGTAGGACTGTTGACAGAACATCAGCTACTGGAATTTTGTTAGTGCATTGAGTACCTTTAAGGATGACCTGTCCTGGAAAGTGACCTCAATGAGGTAACTGAAAATCCCAATTATTTAGGAGTGTCCTAACTTGTCCCTACAGCCCTTTAACAGTTCTTAAGCATGATATGGAAACAATACAACACTCACCACTCCCCTACCCATCAATTAAACCTGCAAGCTACAGTTAATTGCTTCTGTGTGCTTTTGAGGGGATACATGCACCTACAGCTATCATTAAGTTTTTATGGTGGAAAAATGATACCTCAAAAACCACTCCCTGCAACAGGAACAAAGAAAAGCTCTGAACTCCAAGCACAGTATGCACAAAGGCTCCTGGATTGTCCGCATGGAGTTTGTTCTGCTTACCATGTGAAAGCAAAACAATAAAGCTGTTGTGCACCTTGTGTTTCTTTACAGTACAAAACAGAATCCTGCTGACCATTCCTCACCAGAAGAGACATGATGCCTCCATAACTCCTCCAAAAGGGATCTGCATTGCAGGGACAGGTTAAAGGGCAGCTTTTCTTGAACCCTTATTTTATATGGCACAGAGAAAAGCTTTGGAGGAGGCGAGTAGTTAGAAATCTAGGTCACACTTTCCAATGAAAAGTTTAGACATTTAAGTGACAGAAAGACTTTGATGTGTTCCATACTATTTTAAGCCATGCTATTCTATACAGACTTCTGTGAAAAAGATCTTCAGCCTGCTCACAAGCAAGATGGAAAGAAGCTATTACTTTGCACTGATCTTGCACTATTCTCTCAAAGCTTCTCAGACATCTGTTTGGGGGTTGTTTGTTTTTTTTTTAGTGTTGCTTTTTGTGGGTTTGGGTTTTGTTTTGGTTGGGTTTGTGGGGTTCTTTTGTTGGTTTATTTTTGGTTTTTGTTTTGTTTTGGGGTTTGGGCGGGTTTTTTGTTGTTTTTTTTTTCTTCTCCAGCTCAGCATTGTCCTCCAGTAAGGGCAGAAAATAAAAAAATTGAGACCAAGGAAGGTCAAGTCACTTGACCCCTTCCACAGAGATGGAACAGAGGATGCCTCTCCTTGGTCTCGGGCTGTATTTTAATAAATCTAAATTTGTCATGGCAGTAAAATAAATGCACAGCTATACAGTGTTATTAAACTGGAATGGAGAACATTTATTGTGGACAGGGGAGCTAAAAAAGTATATAGACGGATCTGATCAGTTAACTACAGCCCTTCTGCATTATTTCAAAGACACTTGCATCATCCTCGTTTCTGGACTGTATTTTTATCTAGAAAACTCTTCTGCCAGAGATGTGATCCAATATCAATGGGTATAGTGCTAAAGACAGATTCCACAGCAGAGTTTAATTTTCCTAATATGCCAAATAATGTCTATGTGCTGCCTGGAAAGCTTAAGGTTTGGGAATGCTCAGAAAAAAAGATCAGAAAGTCAGACTTTAAGGGGTGAGAAATTATAAACATGTTTTCTAGACAACAGGAGACTATGAACCACTGCTCACAAGCAGCAGATATTGATGTTTATCTCTTTATTTATTATGTCCAGCACTGAAGCATCTAAACCATTAGATGCCACAATTTAATCTTCCTAACAAAAATGGGACTTGAAGAGACAGCTTCAAGGTTGCAGACACTACTTGCAAAAGTGTTCAACAGAATAATACGTTTTAAAGTATTCTCTAATATTTAAATGCAATATGCTGCCTTTGCAGTGCTCTATTATTTACTACAAGGTCTTCTTAATGCAGGCACACATGCGAATAGTTTAACACCAGCATTATAAAAAATACTAACATTTAAAAATGAACAAAAAAATAGCAATAGCAGAAGTACTTAAGGAATGCTCTTACGTGTTTACAAAATGCTGCCTGGTTGATTCTCATGGTAAAAGAGAACATTATTTTTTAAACAGTATTTTAATTTTTTAAAAAGCGAGAAAAGTTAATACAAGCATATTGGCTCACATTTGGGAAAACCACCTGAATAAGGACTAAAATGCAGGAATTCCCATCTCCCAGCCTAATAATGCCCAGATAATCAGAATATGGGTTAGCAATACAGCGACAAACAAACTTCACATCTCTAATGGCCACATTTGTGGCTTTAAAGAGCAACAACCTCTTTAAACATAACAGATCTACATAACATCTAGAGATGTTATCCAGGTAAGTGCCATATTTAATCATACAGAACGCTACAGTACTGTTTTCCACACTCAAAGTTTCCAAACTACTATGTCTTTTACTGAAAGAGGAGCTTCGTGTCAAGTAATGGTAGGCTTTGCTAGACTCTGCTGGGAGACTATGCTGACTATCTTCCTTCCCCCAAGTAGCTGGAGAAATAGTATTCGGAGTGGTACGGACAGGCTAAGGAGGGATAATTTTTCATTGTCCCTTCCAAGAAAAGAAATAAGGGGCATCAAGTGAAGTTAGAGGTGTTTTCTGTACACGTGGCTTATTTAAGCTGTGGCACTCCTTACCATAATACATGATAAAACTTCATGAGAAGTCTGCATAAGTTCATGAAAGAAGTTCATTAAGGGTCATGGAGTAAACAGAAACCACTGCTGGCTCAGGAGGCCTCCCCTCCCAAATCATTGGGAGCTGAGAGAGAACAGGGGAAACACTGTCTAATGCTTGCTTTGGTCTTTTACTTCAACCAAGTAGGCCTTTGGTCTCACCTTTCACAGCCACTCTTATATATGCATTAGTATAATTTACATCCTTATTATTACAATGATATTCAAAAGTCCTCATGAGGATCGGAGCATCACGCTGGATGAGCACAGGACTAGAACTACTTACGACATGAATGGGATGAATACCTTGCCGGTAGCCCTAAAGCACCTGCACAGAAGTGGCAATGAGAGGGCTCAGATCTCCATGTTTTACTACTCAGAGTACCCAACACAGCAGCTGTAAACTGCTTCATCATATCTACAAGTACTTGTTTAAACTACCTCCTTCAAAATAAACACCACTTCAAGTAAGATACTTGAAAAGCAACTCAGAGGCCTTGGGATCCTTGTAAAATAACAGACTCCTATGACCTAACTTCTTACTGATATGAAAGTAACAGGAATCAGGCATCAAATGTATCTCTTAGCGTGTAACCAAATGCTTAAACCGCTTTTCAAAAATGAGACTGAGTCCCAGCAATCCTGCAAAAAGTTTTTAAATCCTGAGCATGACAAGCTTTTGAAATATTACCCCTTGGGCCAACATGATGCCATCACCAATATTTTATACCTAGCCTTATCAGTCCTGGCAGGGACCTGGCTTCACAGCTTGAAAAAAATCTGTGTGGAGACAAACATCTGGCAGCAATCTGGATGTGGCTCCTCTTCAGCTGCCTGATTAACAGCGCACGCTGGGTTTGGATAGCCACTATCTCAGACACCTCCTTATGCCTCTAACTAGACTCCCTGGGGGAGGATAGTAGCAAACCACAAAAAAACATATCCATAGAGCAGTCTCTGGAATTGATTAGTCTTCTCAGTGGATATTCTTCATTTGCAAGATTCAGGGCCTAGATTCCAGTTCCTCTGACAGCAATGGATGCGCGACTGGCAGAAGCAGGTTCACAATGAAGGAAGAAAACCAAACCTGTTCCGCCTGCTCTCCCCACAGCTCTGTCCATCCATTATCTGGTATCAAGACTGTCTGGCAAAAATGGCTCACAGATTACTGGAGGGGAAAAAAAAAACAACCAAAACACCACTCCAGTCAACAAAAAAAAACCAACAAACAAACCAAACCAGCGATTGCAGTTGCTATGTGTCCTACATAACGCAAAAAGACTGACATCGCTGCCAGTCATCTTCTGGGCCATTCCACAGCAGGAGGGAAGCTGTTGTGACACAGACATATATCTACTAGAAACTGTACAGACAGGAACAATGCAGACTTTACCATTATACTGTATGAAATTGGACCCAAGAGCTTTCACACGATGGATGTCACCATGCTCCTGTGTGGTCTCTGTCATGAGGAATCAAAGAGCCTTTGCTCCAAGTAATCATCAACTTGGTTAATTTCCCCCATTTTAAAAAAGCAGGATTCACAGCTGGTTTGTTCTTGGCTTTGTTTTTTGGGGTGGGTTGTGGGTTTTTTGGGGGGGAGAGGGGGTGTTTGGGTTTTTTTGGGGGGAGGAGGTATTGGGCGGAGTTGCTCGTTTGTCTGTTTTTGATAGAACATAGGGAGTAATAGACAAATCAGATCCAGGGAAAAGAGCAGGGTGGCTTAAAAATCAAATTGAAAGTGAGAACAGCTGCAAGAGAGATATGTCTGTAGCAAATAGGAATCTTATTGTAACATCTGTCAATACCGCACAGTCTTAAAAAGGGAAGAAAGCAAGGCAGGAGCATAGAACAAGGATCAGAGGCTTCTGAGGTGGATGCAAAGGAATGAATATAAGGCACAAGGCTAAATCTAACCCAAATAACGTCAATGCATTGAGAAGAATGGCGCACACACAGTAGTGTGACACTGCTGATAACACAAGCTGACGAATCTCCTGATATATTAGGCACAAATATTTTTTTCATGCAATACCAGACATGCATGATTTCTTATCCCATTGGTTTAATTTGCTTTTCTGCTAGCGAGAGGATTGAGTTAAGACCCAGTCCAGTCAATGAGCTTCTTTCCTTTGACTTTTGTGAGCTCTGGCTCGCGCCCATGCTTGTCATTGTCAATGCATGGTTTACAGTATTTGTCTTGTCACTGTCCAAATAGAAAATTATTTCAGTGTTTTGCATATCCATTTGCTGAATCGGAGAGAAAGCAGATTTTGCTAACAGCGGTAGAAAATAGCTGGGAGGAGAAAAGACAGAATTTATTTTGGACTTTAACAAGCCAAATTACTGAGGTATTCAGTCAGTAATTGACATGCTGAAATATAATAAGGGGTCCTAAAAACTCTGAATGCACCCAAGTCACCTACACAGCCTTTCCATTCCAGCGGGAGGGGCAGAGGGAAGGGAGTCAGGACAGAACAAGCCAGTCTTGCACATGCGCAATCAGACTTGGTATCAGACAGTCTTTACACCTGGACATTTTGTTTCAGTGTACCAGGAGTGGAACAGGTTGTCATGGATTAATTCATATTATGACTAATACAAATGACAACAGGCCTAATAATTTCCCATATGTTTACTGAGTCACAAAGACAGCAGGCATCATGGTGCAGCTAGACCAGAATTCAGATACCCACGCAAGAGGAAGTATTTCCCCTCCATGCTTGAGCTAACTCATTAACTTAGAAGAGGAATCTAGCCTTTTACAATGTTATTGTACTTAAAGCACTTTCTGTATGTAGATTTCAGGACATCACAGTCCAGAGTCATTAGTTTAACAAAAGGTACAGAAAATTTGCACTAGCAACACTGTACAGCAACAGCTTACTTGTGGGAAATGCAAAAAAGAAGGACAATTAAAAGGAAAGTAAAAGCTACTGAAGAACCTCCTACAAACACACAGTAATCAGTTGATGCAATTCTGAGGGGGTCTGGTTTTGGAGCTTTTTAAGAAACCACAGGATGGAGGCAAAAATCTCTAATACCTCATTATTCAGCTTAAATTTATGGACTGTAAACAACTTCGAGCACTGAATGGTGTTCAGATATGAATTCATCTTGCCTACCTGTGTTTGTACTCTAACGTAACCTGCCAATACAGGCATCTTTTATCTGAAGCAGTGTGCGACCTCCTGCTCTTCCATACTCTTTCTCAGTAATGAGAACAGTGCAACACATGATGCTTCCAACACTGTCACCGTCTGCTGCCTCCCTCTTCTTCCAAGGCACAGTTAAGAAGAAAATGTTTTTCATGTTTACTCTTATTTCTTCTGTCATGCACACAGTATAGCATCTTATACTTCCGATTTTGTATGCTCTCTCCAGATATAGTCCTTAAGAAAATATTTTGACACTTGTTTATGTTTCCATACTACAACTCTGAATGAATTTTCAACATATTTTGTTGTGGGTTTTGGGGGTTTTTGTTGTTGCTGTTTTGTTTTGTTCTTTAAATAAAACAACCAGGGGGACAATCCACATGCAGCTGCACATTCTGAAGGTACTTTCAACTAAGCTTTCCAATTAATTATTCATGTATGATATACCACCATTTTGCAGAACAACAATCAAAATAGAAGTGTGATATTTTTTTCTGTTTTATAGGCTGCTTAAAAATATCCATACTTGGCTCTGTAGTCCCTTATCCTTGCTTCAGTCAAAGCCTTTCACTGGGTTTTATAATGCCCACAAAAATGCTTTTTGCATCCACAGTATGCTTAAAAGCTCTATTTCAGATGCCAGCCCCACATAAAAAAATCCCATTCACAGAGCTTTAATCAGACTCAGTTAGCCTCCACAGTGAGATAAGGGCACACTGGCACGGTGAGGAGACCAACTGGCTGAGATCCAAAATAGTTTGAGGGTCAGCCAAGGAAAGTAAAAATTGAACATGTTAATTCATGACAGTGCTGGAAAAGGAAACGAAAAGCCATGAGCACTAGAAAGGAATAAGGACCTTGGCCCAAAGCAGTCAGCAGGCAGCTCCCAATCCTATTTTCTCCTTGTGTTTCTAACTGTCTATAGGTAGTCTCTCGGCTCCAGGTTCTTGTTTCCTCCACCAGTGTAACTCTGCCAGACAAACTAACTCTTTCAGATATTCACAGCCTAGCTACCAGTAACATTAGCAACAACCATGAATATCAGCTTTAATGTAGGAATATGCTGTATTTATTCTCTCTCTAACTAAAGACTGCTCCAGCCACTAAAGCAGGAAAACTGTTTTCTTTGCTGACAGGCAAACGATCCCTAGAGAAAGTTAACCACCCACCTCCAAATCACAGTCTTAAAAAAATATCAAGCACTCATCTTAGGCTGGAATATAAGGCAGGATAACTTTCAAAATGTCAGAGTGCTACATGAGTTGTTTTCCTCGATGGACGGTTCCTATGAAGTAGGTTTTGCAGTCATCTTTTCCACATGCAATGTTGAATTCATTGTTGCTACCTAACAAAACAATACTATAGTATATGGGACAAATCCCCACAAGCTGCTTTTACCAGTAAGTGTGAACTACAGAAAGCACCATACTCTACAGACTGAAGTCACCTATGATGAATTCTAAAGAGCTGTGCATAAACAAGGATTTTCTGATGATGTTTCAGTAACTTATAAACACTGCTCAAACAATTTACAAAGTGTTAGCAGCACTGAGCCCTACTAGATATGCATTCATTTTAAGTGACAGAACATAGCTTACTAAACTGGTTTGCATATGTTCAATAAATCATTTACAGTGAATTTTGAAACCCTTAGAAAAAAATAAGTACAATAAAGTAAGTTCATTTGATAAATGCAGCTATTGACTGGCTATTTAATAAAGCACTCATAACAGACCATATGAAGCATCTGTCTATAACACTACATGTTTACTAAACTATTCACCACTGAAACAGGCAACCTTTAATAAAAAAACACTGAATTTAATTCTAAAGATTATTGACCTGCTCTAGTTGTTAAATACATCATTCATAACACATTTAATGAAACATTTATTCTGAGTTTTGCAGCCCTCAAAACAAACACATTTTCACAGCTGTTGAAATAGCTCCAGTCTTCTACGCAGTAACTGCTTCATAGCTTATGCTGAATGTATTAACAATTTATAGGCTATGCTGAGTTAGGACAGAAAACGTTAGAGGGGACATACATCTGGATATCTAGCAGAACTGAACAGCAGGGGCAGAGAAACCCTGCATGAGCACCATGCTCTTGCGAACTTCCAGAGTAAAATCCCTGCTTTCTTTGGTGTTGGAAGGATCCTCTAAAACATTGCACTGGTTCTTGTATGTCTTCAAACTTTTGCAACTACCTTAAGACTTGCTAGTTTCACTTGCAGATTTTCAAAGTTTACCTTCTGTTTATACACTGTATTTATACCTTAGTGGTGAGCAGTGTTTTGGACACTGTGTGAATAAGGGAGTTGGTGGAGTACCTTTTAAACAGGACACTTAAATTACAGTTAAAAGGTCATGATATCAGCACTTTCAAGCAGCTTAAAAAGTTAACCAGGAAAACCATTTTTCTTCATCAAGAAAGGCAAAATTACACATCTTTTTTTCTGTTTTGTAAAATTATGATTTGCATATAATAATTTGATTCTTCTTTATGCAAGTGTCATTCATGTCCCCAAAGAAAAGTTGCAGGTGCAACCACTGCTACATTTCCTGACTACTGACTGCCACCCACCCTGGCCTTGGGACATCACTTTGTCGCTACATCTGATTTCAATTAAGCTATGCTTTTATCTTGGAAATGCTGCGTAGAGCATTAGCTTGTTACTTTGCAGCTTCAATAACGCAGCAGCTCTGTGGAATTCAATTCTGTTCATTCTTACTCCAGTGAACCCTTGCTGATGTTAATGAAGTTGTGCCACTTTACTCAGAAATCTGGTTATTCGTAGCAGATAAAATATGTAAAGCAACAAAGTTTATATTCTTCATTTTTAAGGAGATCTGTGCTGTATCACTTAGACCATGGAAATGTGTTCTGGCTTAGAGAAGCACCCAAGCCTGTTTGCAGCACCTCTGTAGGGTGATTCAGTACTGCTCAAAATACCTGCTATATTTATTTCTCTGTCCCAGCACCTTCTATTCTTTTCCTATCTCAAAAATTTTTTTCACTCTGTCTTCTGAAGAACACAGTTTACTTCAAAAGCAACGCAACAATATAAAATGGCTTCAAACTCCTGTATGGCTAGTAAAATACTTAAGACAAACCAAATTCCTTACACCAGGACTACCAGTAGTCTCATTACTGAAACTAAAGATTCCTTCATATATCTGTCCTGGAAAGTCATTGCTACACTAAGACAATCCTGATGATTCAATAATTTTGAATGAGAGTCATCAGAGCAGCAAATTTTTAAACTTTTTTTTTTTTTTTAAATGTATAACACTGCTCTGTTATGATACTCCTGTAAAAAGCAGTGCTTAAGAAAGAAGATCCTTTATTCTGGGCAGTACAGGTCAAGCCTCGCAGAAAGCAGACTAATTAATCCCATTTGAGTGCAGTCAGAGCTGACCTCACACAAGTTTCATAGAAATATGCAAAAGCCAAACAAGAAAAAAATCAAATTAATAGAAGAGACTAAGACTTCAAATTCTCGTGGCTGATCAGAAGTTTCTATTGTTGTATCATCTGCAGTGGATTTGTTCCATTAGGAAAACAAAAGTAAATAAAATAGCCGCAGTCTCCTATTTTCCTAGATCCTAAATTTAACTAGATGGCTCAGAAAGCAGCAGATTATTCAAAAAGACTCTTCTGAGATACTGTCCTTGACAGCCAAGTTAAACTTGCACATAGTACAACCACTTGGCAAATTACACCAAACTGTTGTTTTCCTTACACAAAAACCAAACAAGAGACAATAAACTGGATTGAAGTAATTATTCCTTAAAATACCAGAGGGTGCTGAAGGAAAGAACAGTATTGTTCAATCCAGGTGTAAGTTAATAAAGGCAACAGAGCTGTTCAGTTGTCCTTTAATTTATATCCTTTACTAAAAGGAGATATTAAAAGACTTTGGATAGAGGAAAAATAGTATCAAAATCTCTGGCTGTAGCTCTAGAGGAGAGAACCCAACAGGGAGTTTTGCCTTAAGCCAGAACAAAAAAAGTTCTGATCCACTAAGCACAGTAACAGCAACTAAACCAAGAAACTGACAGAAAGAAGTGTTTATTTACAGATTCTGTAAGATGGAACACAGACCTTTCAGTTGAAAAAGCTGGAATATTTTGTTGCTTTTTGAATATGGAGGTCTGAACTGCTGAAAAATGAATCTTTTTTCTAGTCATACGTAGTAATCAGTTTAGGCCCTCTGGTCTATTAAACTCAGAAAATATTTAAAATATTGTGACCATATCAGACAATGTCCAAAAAAGAAAATTTAGGAACTGGGAAAAGTATTGAAAAGTCAGAAGCTACATCCAGAAAGGCAGAGGATATGAGATACAGAATCGTAGTTACATTTGCCCTTACCCTCTGTCCACCAGAATGTGGACATGCTTGCAAACACACACATTTTAGGCCAGTCTTGGAAACAGCAATCTATTTAAAATTGTGCATATTTCTACTGACAGTAGGCCTGCAGTAATATTCCCTGTAATAAAATTGATTCTGGGTCTGTGGAATGCTTGCATTAAACTCTAGAACTTGCATGTTAGTTTTCCATCTTTGTACCAAAGCAAAAATACATAATTTACTTCAGAAGTCAGAGGATCCAAAGCATATGACATCCACCATTTACACAGTTTGGCTGAGAACCTGGACTAAGTTTAGCCTTGAATCCAAAAAGATGAAACATGGCAGCGTATTAGACATAGGATGGTCATTTGAACCTTTCCAGGTGACAAATAAGTACTGCTTAGCAGGAGGGCCAAAACCACACTGCAGTAAGGAATTGTGATCTTAATGTTAGAATGAATTCACTTTATAGGCAGTAGAGGATTGACCTTTGTTTCCTACAAACATTGTAGAATAACTTTACCAGCAAGCATTTTAGCAGACAGTTGATTTTAAGCTATGGTGAACAAGTGGCAAATAAAAGAAGAAAAAGTTTGACAGTACATTTGCATCATAATCCTAAAAAATAAACAAACAAACAAACAAAAAAACAACAAACAAAAAAAAACCAAAAAAAAACCTCACCACACTAAGATGAGAACAAAGCAAAGCATTTCTCTAACTCCTCTGAAACCTGTAAAACTACGTTTGGGCATATCTAGCAGACATTTGCCATGAACAAAATTGTATGTTCTACCATTCCAGTAAAAATAATGTTATGAAATGCAAATAGCACAGTCTTACCATGCACAGCTTGGGTGAGCAGAACTCAGTTTACTGTGCCTGCACTACAACCCTTGAGAAACAAGGAAAGGTGTGAATTTTAGCAGAAACAGACAGCTGGAATAAATCACTCCTGTTCATCATACTTAGCTCTATTACAAGGCATATGTAACAAACATTCCCTCACTTATCCTTCATACCAAAAAAACCCCATAGCATTTTCATACCAGTAGTAAGCTATAAACCTCATTCCAGGTAGTCTCTCTTGTATAATTACATAAAGCTTACTTTCTTGGTAAAAAAGTTAATAACCCTGAACATAGGTTTTAAATATGGCCCTTGGGAAAAACAGGGCAAGATGAGTCAGTGAACTGCAGAAAGAAGAGCTGAAAAGAGATGGACCAATGTTGTACTTGCTCTCTCACAAACCATCAAATTGCTAGAAGCTTATCAGTTTAGCTAGATTTTCCTGTCTAGTTGAACACAGGCAGAAAAAGAAGAATTACACTCCACCAGTTCAGAAAATTCTCAACTGAGCACATTATGCACGAACAAATTAAATTCAGGCTCTAGGACAAAAAAAACCTCTGCCACGTTAAATTTTGCTGCCAAATACAATTCAAGCTTTCTTAAGAGTATTGCAAACTGTAATTCCTTTCAAGAGAAGCCTGCACTTAATTGCAGAGACCTTAACAAAGGATCAAGAATGCTACATTGAGGATAACCAGTCAGTAATTTATTCATGCTCTAAGCCAATTGGTAAACGCTTCCTCCTCTTCATGACTGAAGGGCTACTATTTCCAGCTCTTCAATCTACCCCTCTACATGTAAAATAATTAAACTTCCAATGTTTCAGCCTTCTGGAAGTAACACTATGCCACCTTAGCAAGATTAAAGGGAGAACCAAAAATGCTTGTCCTGCCTATAGGTGAGGATGATTCTGTTAACACAGCTATTAGACACGTTTCAATAAACCTGCTACATATGGTATACTACAGTTAACATTATGAATAGCAGCAGCAGCATTGTAGAAATCATAAAAATCACAGAATAATTAAGACTTGGAGACCTCTAGAGATCACCTAGTCAAACCTCCTGCCTAAAGCAGGTCTAATTTCAAAGTCACATCAGGTTGCTCAGGGCCCGTTCTTGTCAAGTTTTGACTCTTTCCAAGGCTGTTTATGCCAGGTCCCTGTGCGAGTATGATTCCAGCCTTAGTGTAAATTTTTGCTCCTTATATTTAGTTGAAATTTCCCTTGTTGCAACTTGTGGCTGCTGACTCTTTCCACTATGCTCATCTGAGAAAAGCCTGTCTCCATTTTCTCTAACCCTCCTGGAGGCAGAAGACTGCTAGGAGCTACTCCCTAGGTCTTTGCTTATCCAGGCTAAGCAAACCCAGCTCCCTCAGACTCTCCTCATAAGATTTTTCTTTCCTAACAACTAGGACATTACTGGGTGGTTATCTGCCTCCCACTATTCTTTGCAAAGGAGAAACCTCAGACTTCAGGATTTTTCACTTTTAATTTTAGTTCCTATAGAAAGAACGCACACACCAACTTCTCATACACACACAGACATACTTCCCATTTGTTCTAGGTGATAAGGACAGGGGACAAACGTGCCTAGCAGTTGATCCAACAAGTCCTTTCCATCTGCTTTGTCACATGTAAGAATTACTCTTGGCCTGTGGCAGGAAGAGAACAGGGACAAGCCCTGATCTCCACTGGGTGCCTACATTTATCAGGGAAGAGACAAGCTTTAAAAATCCATGCAGTAGTTAAAGACCTCTCTTTTGAAGAGAGGCCTTAATTAAGCCAGATGACAGGCTGTCATTACAAGAAATGCCTTCAGGCACCTCACTTACTCAGCCAGCCCAGGTGCAATCCACTGTTGGCTTTCAGAAAGGCAGCGATACCCCTATAGTTCCGCTCCCATGGCAAAACAGCACTACCGCACACAGATCCCTTAGCATGCACACAGCTTGGGAGGCAGTCATTTGATGTCACACAACCAGCCCTCCCACAGCTGGCTTTCATGGAACAATGTTTCTCTCAGCAGAACAACAACAAAAAATTGCTTGGATCCTTTTTTTTTGTCAACCAACACACATAAAAGAAACAAATCTAGTGTTGTAACACAGAAAGGAGAAGCCAACTTTGCCTTCCTCTCACAAGGAAAAGAAATCAGAAAAACCTGGTGATGCAGCCTATTGCATTATGCATACATTGCCATAAAATCCCCACCTGTGGCATGAATTACCAACAGTCTAAGATACAAATTAACGCCAAGAAAACATTCAAAGTGCTGTCCCTCTTGCAGTTCTGCAGTAAACCTTACCCTGCCTACCCACACTTGTTTAGTACTTCAGTAGCAGCAATGAAATTAAAACAGCAAAAAGCCCAGACTACCATTCTGTTATTTCTTCCTAATGGTAGACATCTTCCAGTCTGTATATGGCTAATCACATTTTACCACTTCAGTGCTGGAAAAGTCTGTCTCCCCAGCTATATGCAGCCAGCCATAGCCCCTGCTTTCCTCTTGGTTCCTAGCACCACATTCAGCCCATCATCACTTGAACCATCAGCCAAATTCAGAGAGGGACAGTTGCCTTTCACAGCTCTTACTCCTATATTTTTCCCCCATTGTGGGTCTGGGAAGAAAAGAATGTACTCACACCTAGCTACTTTGGAGTTTGACAGAGCAGTTAGTTGAGATATTTGACATCTTTTTTTTTTATTTAGAATTATTGTGCAAGTGGAAAGAAATTAACAATTCTGAAGCACTAAAGAGTAAGAAAATAAAATTTCAAATTTATGTTTAAGGTTGTCCTGTTTGCATCAGTTCTGCAAAGAAATAAAGCATGTGTGCAATAAAAACTAACTTTATCTTACCTGTTTTTTTAATGCAAATTTCATATTCAGTCCCCTACACAACAGCAACCCATGTGTTTTCCTGTTTATTCCAAATAAGCCTGATTGAAGCTCCTGACGTAAAACTGACTGAACCTTTAAAATCCTTAAGAATATTACAGTACAAAGATACAAGAAATCTTATACCTTCAAGTAACATTTCTAAATACAATATAAATTGATTTCAGAATTATTAATGCAGTTTTTCCTATTATGTCTAACTGAGGGCTTATCACAACTGATGATGAAGTTGCCATCATAGAATACCTTCAGGGATAGCCCTGGCTAATTCCCAGTTCTATTGCAGTTGTTTGATAAGATGTGGACAGCACTTCTGAGCTTTCATTTCTGACTGGCAGAGTGTCATGAATTAGGAAACAGAAGTGACATCCCTTATTGAAACTTAACCCAAGACCTGATCTCCAGACTCAGGTTTCAGAAGACAGTTTCATATCACTTTATTTAAATAATAGTAATACTTACCTATTTGCAGGCTAGCATTTCAAAGCATGCATTGTCTAAATCTGCTTTGAATTAGTGCTTTGCATCTGCTATTATACTCCAAAGAAATTACTTCAATTAAGTTTAATTAATTTCTTCCATAGCTTTGGATACAGGCCTTATTATGTTTCATTACCTTTCCTCATGGACGGCACAGCAAACAGATGACTAGTAAGAGTACAAAACCAAAGAAACTATTAAGCAACTATTACATATACATAACAATACTGTACATGTATCACACTAATTAAGTTGTTATCATAGTCTGAAATCACATAAATGGAATATTAGAAGGAAACTTTTCACGCAAGATCAGCAAAACCTGGCTCATTCTCTGAAGTTTTTAATACCTTTCTTACCTAATTTATAAATCATTTTAAATTCCTGAAGGGAAACAAGCCTATTAAAGCACAAAAATAATTTATACCTTTTACTCAAGAGTATATTAAAAAAACATCATCTAGGCAGCAAGTCGGTTACCAATTACATTCCTCTGTACTCTGCATGTTTCTGTAAGTCCTAAGACAAGCAAAATAGCTCTATCCTTTCCAGTCATCTGGAATACCATACCCATGATTCAATATGGATCCTATAATGTCACTTTTTTTTCTAACTACACATGGTAGGAAAGATGAGGTAAAGCAGTGGTAGTGCTATGCAAGTAAAGCAATTCTTCCCATTTTGTTTGGATGAGAAGTCTCAAGTATTGACTTGAAAAACAAAGCATAATCCATTTATATAAAATTGTTGATGAGTATTTTCAACCAAGGTTAAAACAATCCTATGTCTACTAAAGGGAAATACTAGATGAGTGTTATAATACTATTTCTGGTCCAAACAATGAGATAACTTTTAAAGGTCCCTTCCAAACCAAACCATTCTATGATTCTATGAAAACAGCAATTTTTTTGTGGTTAGCAATAAAATACTGATAAACAATATAACTAACAATAAAGTGCACAGCTGTTTACGGAACTCTTTACTGAGTAAACAAACACGTGACTAGTCATCATACATCTCAGGCTGCTAGAGTCGTAGACCTTGAAGTCTGAACAAAAATTTCAAAACTCATTTTCATTTGGTACAAGAAAATAAATGTTTCCTCCCAGTAAATAATTTTAAATGAATTGGATGTTCAGGTTTTTATTATATTTTAGTTCCAAACACACACCCCCTCCCAAGTAGACTTCCCGCAGTTTTATCTAAACTCCTGATGAGTTTTCCATTTTCCTTTTTTACAGGGCTGGTTATTTCCATAAATGAATTACATTTTCCCATAAATTGCTTTAGAGCACTTTCATGCAATGCTTCACAAGACACTTTACAAATACAACAACAGTGGCTTAATGGTGCCATTAGTAAATCACGACAAGCCAGGGTATCTTGCCTTGAGGTCCAGAAGGAAATTCAACACTCTGGCCTTATTCACAAGGGGCTGAGGACTTCCCTTTGAAAACAAGATTTGGCAAATAGAAAAAAAAAAAAAACAAAACAAAAAAGAACCAGTCTGCCAAATTCAATTTCCTTTTCAGCATCACTGATAATGTTTTCCTGCAGAAGCTAAAAAGCAGCTACAATCCATTTCCACATGGCTGTGACCTGCACGTTATCTGCCTTTTGGGGGAATGCTCTTTTCACTGTACAGTTCTTCCTCATTGCAACGGCCTCAGGCAGATTTGAAACTGGGATCAGAGGTAAAAGGTAAAATAGGAGTCTGTAGCTCTAACAGCTCTTGCAGTTTGCATTCAGAACAAGTACACCAAAGGCAGCTTCTCCCACTGGAATCAATGAATGGTGAGCAGTAATAAGGTCTCATGCAAGCCCTCAGTGGGGACAAAAGCACAGTCAATCTTCTGGTTAATTCATAAGTGCCATCAAGCATAAGTTTTGGCAAATACTGAAAGCTGAATTTTCAGAAACATTCATTCTCCAACCCTCACCTGAAATACTAGACACTCCAAGAGGCAGAGAAAGCTATGCAAGCAGAGATTTAACAAAATTCCAGCTGAGCTTCACCTCACATACCTGAAAAGCACAAGCACCCCCAGGAGACAGCAGATGAACTAACCAACTGCCTTCTAGACACGTGGTCAAACTTGGAATACCAATGGCATTTAGTAAAACAACAGGAAACAAAATTATCTTCAGAGGCCAGCAAGATGCAAGACCACAAGCAATTTTAATACTCTTTGTTTATTTGACAGACATTCAGTATCACTCTCTCACTAAAGACCAACTACAGTGCAGTCACTGTTGTCTCTCGCTCTTGTAGGATCCAACAAGGGAAAATTTACCCTAGTCTCATTTGGCCACATTATACAACAAACTGAAGTAGAGTGGACTTCGAATGGCTTCTTCAAGATCTCTGACTGATACAATTATGGGTAATCATTCTTTTAATTAAAAAAGACAATCAGCTGTAGGACACAGTGATAGAAATAAAATCTATGGTCTGCAGAAACAGGAAGCAGAAAAGAACCCAAAACATTTTAGGGATATAGATAGATACACTCATACGCTGAATAAATCTGAAGAAATATCTGAAGGAATAAAGGGTCTAAAAGCATCAATCCAACAGACGTGGTCACTAACTGTCTATAAGGCTGAGTACAATTGCTATCTAAAACTATAGCATTAGTGCTATTAGAATACACTACTGCTTCCTAAATAATTCAGACTTACCTACAGTTAACTGTAGATGTTGAGCAATGTAAATGTTTTGTGGTACCTGGAGTTTGTGCAGGACTGCAGGTGAGGAAGTGGTGGCATATACAAACAGGGAGATGGTCCAGGGCTATTGTTCAAAGGAGGAAAGCTGGATAGCATGCAGCCAGTTCAGCTGATCATAGCTAGAAAAGGTTATAGAGGTTATCTACCAGTCCAAGACAAACAATGATCTCCATCAGGACTAGATTAAGCAGCGAACAACTCCCTTCTTCCATTCTAGCCACACTAAAACCATACTGCAGTGCTCAGAAGGCACCAATTTATCAGACTGGACAAGAGGACTTGTGACCTCTCTAACTCAGAGCAGTGGGGAATGCACACAGTAAAGCTGCGTTTCTGCTACGGAACTCCCCATACAGCTTCTGTTCCCATTTAAACAGTGGGTAGATCCAGGCTATGCTTATTGCCTATACACTGGCAAGCAGTCTCCTCCTGAAGCATAGACAATTAACAGTATGGGCTACTATTACTGCAGGAAGTTTTTTGGTAGTGGTACCCACATAAAGATTTCCTGACCCCTTGTAGGCTACTCTCTCATGCTTGCACCACCTACTCAGCTGGGCCCAATGCAATCTCTGCAACACTAAGGACACTAATTAATCCTAAAAATAAGCCTCTGGAAAGCAAAAGGAGTCATTCTAATGCAGTTCCATTTTCTGCTTGTGTTACCATAGTCCCACATACAGCTATGCTGGCACAACAGTGGGGAAAGCAAATAGCGGTAGGTGGCTCGACAGAGGTGCCAGTCTCTGAAGACAGAGCTACGCTGAAGAAAGGGTGAGAGGCACCGCTCCCTGCGACAGCGACCACACGTTGACTATCTGGCTCTTGGATTACACATTTAGCTCTGGGATCTGGGTCTGTTCTTGTGGTTAAGGCAGTGGTTACAGACAAGGAGACCAAGTCTCTATATTTAGAATTCTTAGGAGGAAGTGTGGTTAGATGGGGGAAGTTTCTATGGCATTTCCAGGTCCTTGGTTCTCCAGTTTTAACTGGAGTGACCTGGTAAAACCACTAAGATACCTTAATTAGTTTAATGAAATATGAGCAGGCAAGTGGCAGCAAACACGAAGAAAAAACATAGTATGAATTGTGCTGCAAACTACAGAGACAGACTGCCAGGTCTCAGTAACAGGTACAGTGCAGTTAGTGCTGGCTGAGAGAACATGCACGCTAAAGTAAGGATACAGTTCAAGAACTATTCCTAAAGACACCATTTCTTTTGTTTGGAATGTTCGGTGGCTCTTTTCTCTTCCCATTTCCCTACTCAAGAAAAACATTTAGTAGGGTAAAACTAATTTTTCCGTAAAAATATTTTTATGCCCTGTGGAAGGAAATGAAAAAAAGATAGAAGAGGGATAGAGACACATGCAGAGACAACTGTCTGAAATTCTCTCATTAATCATATGGAAAAAACTTACAAAAGTTTTTCTTCTGGCAAAATTTCCATATCCCAATTACATGTGGGAAGATGTGTCTTCAACTAGTTTTTTCCCCCCACATTAGACATTCCATAGCTCCGAAGGATCCCAGAGGAGAATGAGTCAGTCTCATTCTCTATTCCATTTTTTAAAATGCAAAGACTTTTTTTGTCTCCACATAAGAAGCACTAATAGAAAGTTCTCTTCTGTTAAGAGTTAATTATTACCTGACTAGCTTGCCACAGACAAACGCAAACACAGGAAAATTACAATAGATCAGCTGACATGAAGTAAGTTGTAAATAACTTATTCATGTAGCTGAGAAGCCTAAGCTAGAAAAGTTTAGTAAAACTATAATGAATTTTAATAAATAATCACTTAAGACCCAGTGTGGACACACGTAAAACTGGAATTAAAAATCTTTATTCCTCTGCCAAATCAGAACAAAGAAAATTCTATAGGAACTTTATTGTAGTGTAACTGCATCCCACAGCAGAACATAACACATTAAAACATTAAAGCCTTCTAGCGTTTTTGGATTAATCAAAAGAGAGTGACTTCCACTTATGAAGAAGGGCCAGGTCTCAGGAATTTGGAGGAGTACATACATAAACAACAAGCATGTAATTTCACAATCTAATGTAAAATAATATAGTAATAATTATTCAAAGTACACCAGGTGATTTTCTACTGGCCTCAATGCGTTTGTAATAATATCAGTATGTATATTAAAGAGCTAATAAATACACAGTGTTATTTCTTAAATGTAATATCATCCCATCATTCCAAGAAGAAAGTTATGTTCAAGTCTGAGTAAACAATAGATTCGGAAGAAACTAAAAACTGACGATTAACAAAAGGTTGTGAAACTTGCAAGGGGAACAAGAAAAAGCAGTATTTGGTTTCTGGCTTTTCCTATTTAGAATTAAACCACCAAACCTCATGGAATGACGTCTTATGTTGTTACACACTCAGGAGGGCATTCCCTTTGCCAGTAGTGAGATTATATATAATTTTAAGGAAAAGAATTTTAGAAAGAGATAGAAGATACCTAATGCTACACCAAATCAACATGTTTTTCTGATTACTTCCAGCTGTTCCACACCTGCATCTTACCTGCCTAGGCTAGCGTTCCAGTGCCTATTGTTAGTGCAAATTGCTGCAAAATGTACCTTTCATAAGAAGATATGACTTCATTTAATTATTAGGAAGTGTATACTCCCATGTTAATTTTAAAATGTCACATATGTTATACAGATGTACAAGAACTGCTTAATAGGACTGCCTTTAGACAACACAAGCCATTACTCCTGAACAGCATCACTTATAAGATTTCATCTCCCAAACCCTTCCATTTCAGTTCCTGCCTCACCTCTGTTCTTCTCAATAGAAAAGATGAAAAAGAATATCCAGCATAGTATTTTATCCAATTTCAAATATATAAACTGAGAATTATGTTTTCCAGGTGCTTCTGCTAAAATGATCAGAAGCAAAATAACTGTCATTATTTTAAATACAAACCCTATTTATATAAATTTTGTACTGATAACAATTTCAGTTAGTTGACTGATTTTTAAAAAGTAAAGAAAAATAGTACACTTGTACAGCTCTTGAAAAGCATATGAATGCACTAGTATATCTTACTCTACAAAACTTGTGACACTACTATCAAAAGCAAATTTGTAACAGTGTAAAGGCACTATTTGCATAAACATTGGGTGTTCTTGAAGGGGGGCAGGGAGTGCAGAGAATATTCAGTTTAATATTTAACATTTTCTAATATGACATATAGCAATTCACACCTCATCCAGCCATGTTTTATTCTGTCCTCAGACTCAGGAACGCAATGTACATTACAATCATGCATTGTCCTTTTTTAGTCCAAATTCCCATTCTGCAGAAACCAATGAACCCACTGGAAAAGCAGTGGTCTTTCTTATCTCAGCAGTGCATGGGTTATCTACAAGAACCACCACACAAAATGCAGTAGATGCAGTTTGTCCTCCAACAGGAATAGCAAATTCATCCCACATGAGTATTTGATGCTGACAACAGTGAGGCAACTGCTCCCTCAGCTTTAAGAGGTGACAGAGCCCAAGGTAGAGTTTTGCCTTATTTCTTAGTAATACATCCAACAAATGGAGCCGCCTTTACCCACCTTGTTTACAGATCCCCATAAAGATCAATTCTTCCTAGCTCCTGGAGAGAGGTCTCAGAGAGGTCTCAAGTACTAGCAAGATAAAATACACCCTCACCTCTTCTTTTTTATGGATGTGCATACTTCCAACCTTCTATGCTACAAATCAGACCATGGATAGAGAGCAACTGATAGGCAGAAGAAAGTATTGGAAAAGTGTCATGGATAAAACAACCACAAAATAAATTATCAGTTTAATACCTGAAAGTCAAACTAGAAGTCTAAAATAAATTTACAATCAATAATTTAATTTTTCTTGCACAAAATAGCTCTTTATTTTATGGTAAAACCTGCTCTGAGGAGGAGATTGGTCCAAAAATTATATTCATCCAATAACCACCAGGAAGATATTCACCTTCCATTCCATGTACGAGCATTGGACCTTTCCTTTCCTAACAAATACACAGAAACCTTCCCCCCTTCCCCCCCCCTTTAAGCCACACACAAAAAAAAACCCTCTTAAAAAAAGTCATCCTGCTACACAGATACTGCTTCCTTGGGAAAAGATGAAAGAACAAACCCTGGACAGATCATCATGTCCTGTACTACACTTCTGGAAGGTGGACAGATACTGCTGGAATAAAACATGGCAAAGGAATAGAGAAAATGCCAAAAGATCTGCCTTTTCAAATTAACTGCACAGATGTTTTGATAGTTGTGATTAAAACCTAAAAAATAAAATAAGAAATAGGATCTTTTAAGCTGCACTTCAGACCCTCTTAAATTAATCACAAATGTTTAGCTACTGTCACAGAACAAGGTATGCTTTCCTTTTGGCTGCCATCTCACTAGAAATAAGTAAGAGCACATCTGATCCTATATCTCAAGGGGTTTGACATGTTACATCAAAGTATAAGAATTTGCTGCTTCCTATGATGTTTTATGTCATACTATGACATACCAAGTTACCTGGCATTCATGACATGTGAAAATGAAAACTGAAATAAAATGAACAAGACAAACTACTGAAGCTCACACAGAAGTCTACAAAGAGGCTGCATTTGAGAAGATTACCCTACCTTTAATATGCAATTCCATACCTGTGATAATGTGCACTACAATTATGTATCACTGGGGATGCTTCATTGCTTAAAGATGAACTGCAAAACAAAAACCTTTCCCCATTACTGCTTTATCACACAACTACTTAAACATAAAACTCTGAGACAGCTCCTAATTTCATGCTGGTTTTGCGGTTTTGGTTTTTACACCTCAAATTCAGACAGGAAACTCCAGTTTTAAACCAACTGAAGTATGCTTACACTGGAGATTGTCTTGGTTTAGCTATATGGGCATGAAAAGTGAATTCATTCAACCAAAGCAAGTCCTCTTGGAAGACTAGACTGACTAGACTGCCATCTCCTTCTGCTTGGGAGGGGGCTAATATATTATCTTTAAAGTATAATTAAAGGCCATTGCAAGCAAGAATTAAAAGTGGTTTTATACTTCTTAGAATTTAATTTTCCTTAAATTTTCAAGAAGCCAACATAATAAAAAACTCATTACAAAATTCCATGTACTACACTCCATAAAATCTTACATGGTAATTAAGCACCACTGGACCATCATACAGCAAATCCTAGCCCTGCACATTGCCAGATTCATTAATGCAGTTTCATTCACTTTGGAGCAATTTAGATGTAAACAATGCAAAGTAACAACAACAACAAAAAGTCTTTTAGTTAGAAACAGAATAATTTTAAGAAATGTATTTAAAATAGAAATATCCAAAGTGGAAGGAGCATCAGAAAGAATTAACTATGAAGTTTCGCTAGTTTTGTTTGGCAGGGAGTAGGAGGAGGGGAAAAATCAGCCATAGCAAGTAAAGATTGAGTGATCCAACAAGAAACCTGATTACTACCTCAGAAATCCTGATTCTTCTCTAACATTTTGTTGCATCCGCCTGTTACTTTCCAACTTGGCATACCTCATAAGGGGCACCTTTGTGTATTTACACCTTCCATCCCTAGAGATACAACCATGTACTCCTAGGAATGATTCCAGTAACAATAGAAGTACTGCAGGCCACAAAACTGTTGATGATCAAGTTAAGACAGGCTGAGAAAGAACTCAAATTACAGTGAACCTGCAGCAAATTTAGACATTGCTAGGAAATGACCCATCAGATGGGCATCCTCCCATGAGGAGGGGAAGTCACCTTTGATCCTTTCCCTAGGATCTCTCCATCTCTTGTCATGTCAGAGGAAAGAGCACAGCATAAGAATCAAACAGGATCCAAGTACAATTCTCAGCACAGGAAAACGGATGGATGCCATGCATAACACTGCTGCAGTCAATTTAACAGTCAAGGCAGCACATGAATTAACTTGGACCCAATTCAAGCAGGATATAGAGGTCATCTCTATGGAAGGCCTTGTATCCTGCAAATCCCTAGCAGCAAATGGAATTATGATGAGACACAAAGCCTACCCTGCAAACCAGAGCAGAATTGAAACAAGGAATGTGCTTCTGATGATGTAGAAACTTGGGAGGAAATATCTACAATCTTCGCCATGTACATAGGAGTTAAAAAAAAAAAATTAATAACTAAATATCAAAAATGACAAGCATCTAACCACCAGGACTAGATCCTTTTAGACCTTCTGCCTCTCCCCTCTGAACAGCTACTTGCCAGGGTGGAAAATTTAACATAATGAGATCAGCTTTGCTATTTTAGTCTCAGAAGTGCAGATGGAGCATATTCCTGCAGATAGTAATGTTATCTGCGTTACTGCAGTGTTTGAAGACCCCAATCAGATGCAGACTATTGAACACTCAGAGAAAACTCTCAAAGAAAATTCTTGCCAAAAACAGTTTACCATGTGAACTAAGGGGAAAATGCAACCTGTGGATTTAATTAAACCAGCTGAGATAACCAGGGAGAGGAAACATGCAAAACAATCATAGGTGAACACATAGGTATGGTCAACTTTGACGGCATCCTGCAGAAACCTGTTACAAGCATGTGCTGAAGGGTTTTGTTTGGTTGAAACCTGTAAGCCACATTTTGCAAAACAGTTCTTTCTATCTTTGAATTAGGTTAAAAAAGAACATTAAAGAAGCTACAGATTTTACTTGGCTGCTTGCTTACTTTGAGAGAAGAACTCACCATCAGCTGCAGTAACACGATCATCGCCTCACATTATACAAATATTATTTAGACCACAGAATTTCACTGAAGGTTTCAACTCACTTGTGATCCCTGCTGGTAGAAAGTCATGCCCAGCCTATAGGCACATAAAATCTCTTTTGTTCACTGCACAGTAAATACACAGCGCACAAAACAGAAGGAAACCTCTTTCTAGATTTCACGCTTAGTCCTCACTGTATGGGCCCATCACACATGGACTTTTTTTTATTAAATTCTACCACATTAAGCCTACACAGTTAAAATTGTACTATGATGACAACATAATCCACCTCCATCATCTTCTTCAAAACCTTCATCTAAAAAGAAGAGCTTGTAAATAGGGGAAGGCATAATCCCCTGCGAAGAGCAGCACATGTGAACTAAGTTACCTGTTCTATTTGCTTTAAAATATCATGGTCCAGTCCTCAGTGGGGGACATCAACATTTTACAGAGTATCATTATCATTCATGTTGTACTTATTATAAAACGACAGGTACACTGAAGTATCATATTTCAATTATGCAAAAGCTAGCGTTTCTTTGAAGTAATTTATTGAATAACATCTGTCATCATTTTAAAGGGCCAGTGGCCGATACAGTGGAAGTTAGGGAGTTCAACATCTTTAGGGATAATAGTGACTACATAAATAGTAATCACTCTGTTAATCTAGTAATCAGCAAGGTGGCACATAGCTACCATAGTAACAAGGATAAGATCAACTGTTTGCTTCCAAGAAATGCCTACACTTCACTCAGCTATTCTGCCATGATTTTTAAAGACACGATGGAAAAAATAAAAACACATCTTGCATTTTAGAACTCGCCTCATTCTCTGCATTTCCTCAACAGAAGAGAGAATTCCTCAGAAGAGAGTTTCACTGGTTTTTAACAAGAATGTCCCACTACTGATTGGAAGACAAAGTTTCTGGACTTAATCAGTAACAGTCCCACCAATCTTACCTAGAGAGAGCGCACAACAAACATCACAGAGACAGCATGCACCCTAGGAAGATTCACCTTCCCAAGCATTTCTAGCAGGCCTACACACAGAGATTATTTCACGCAATAGTCATAGTAAAAGGAGGTCTTGGTATTTAAAGGTCACACGCTTTTTCTAAGATGCTGTTAACCACTGCAAGTAACTCCAGTTAATTGTTAATAGCCACCTCTGTTCTTTGCACTTTACAGACATCTGTATCCAGTCTCATTTATCTTAAACTCTTGCACATACAGAACTCCAACATTCAACAAGTCTCAGTATCTTTGTGAGAGAGAGAAAGAGAAGGGAATGGGGCGGGGGGGCTTTGCGGGGAATATGTGTGTAAAAATCTAGGAACAGAGGGAGGGCAAGCCACAAGGCAGAGCAACAGTGGCACTCAGGGCTGAAGCAGCAAGGACGCATAGTTCTTCTGGCTTCCCATCCACTGTGACACCATCTAGTTAAAATCTATACCTATAGTGCAGATTGTTTTTGTGGTTTTTTTGGTGTGGTGTTTTGTTTTGTTTTGTTTTAAAAATGTTTCCACACAGGCTACCAACTGAATAAATCAGAAAGAACAAACCTGAGAGAAGGGAAGAGGGTGTAGCTAACGGGTTTGTATTTTCAGAAAGGAGTTAGCCTGGTGTCACATCAAAATATACATATTATTCTGAATTTCCTTGTTGTGGTGAAAGCTTGAGGACCACCTGTAGGCATTACATTAAAAACTTACACACCGTTAAGTATCTTGATCTAGACATTTAAATTACTCCTTTGGGATGTCTGCCTGAGAAAGTCCACCCTGCCTTATGGCAAAGCTAATCTTCACGTATCTGTTTCACTTTTTATCCTTGCACCTGCCCGTATTAACAAGATTAAGAATTAAGTTGGCAGAGGGCTGTCTGTCAAGGGATAGCAATTTATCTATTGCTTCCATCATCAGAATTATAACTAAATGGAGCTCCAGGCCTGGGCAAAGGGAAGGTGTTTATTGTATTGTAATTCAAACTCTAAAAAGGAACGCCCTGCAGAAGTCATGCTTGTGGCAGGCTCTGTCAGCAGTCTGTGCAGAGGAAACGACTGGGAGTGGGAAAGAGACACTGGAGTTATCTTGTAAAAGGATATACTTATTTAACTGCTAGGGCCAGAGGGAAGATTTTGCATGTGATCTCTCCATATAGTCCAAAAAAAGTAAAGAAATTCTGTCTTCTAGATCTCTTGCAGATCCAAGCTAAGTCATTCAGGGAGTGTTTAAAAAGGAGTGCACATGCTTATCTTTGTGAAGTCAGAGTCCATTCAAGGAGTTTGTATCTCTTCACCCCAAGTCGCAACTTAAGTCTCAGGGAAGTTTCTGCACTTGCAGCAGACTTTGCAGCCTACATGCTCACAAAAGAAAACTCAAAACCATCATCTACCACAGACCCAGTAGTAGGGAATGAATGAAAAGGGAAAAACAGTGCAGCAAAATAAGAAGTTGTCTTTGAAGTTGAATACCAAAAAAAAAAAAAAAAAAAGAAGAAAAAGTGATAAGAATTGGATTCAAGGGGAGGCAGAAATGGTTATTATTTGGGGACTGTTTTGAAGCTTTGCAATTTATCGATTTTGCTGATACGCTGAAGGCAACTGCTATGAGAGGCTATCCCAAAGTTTGGGATAATCAATCCTTTGTTAGAAGATCAGACTGAAAATAACAAAGCATTCACAGATCAGTTTTATTTACTAAAAGGAACAGAGTGCAAATGTATTCAAAATATACACAGAAAGGAGCAAGGCAGATGATAGCAAATGAATCTGAAACAAACCACTTTCAAGCCAGGCACAGGAGAGCGACTCCCTGCAAGGAAACAAACACTGTTTGTTCTCAACTGACTGCACTTCCGCCTCCTCCCCTTTCATTCAATACTTAGTGCTAGTGATGCTCCCTCCATTTCCATGATATGCTGGTTGCAAGTACTTTTATTTCAGTGAGGAAAGCAGGCTGGAGAAAACATACGATCCCATGGTAAGTTTACGCTTATATTTGCTGGCGTGAAGGGGAAAAACACTCTATCAAATCGGTCGCTTAATTAGCAAATGCCATTAAATATTAAGTATAATTGTGTGGAGCATGTGGATCTCGGGTAAATTCAGCAGGGGAGTGTGTGCTTAAGGAGCAATTGGGACAGCTGTGTACATCTGCAACCTTTGATTAAAAGAAGTAAATGCTGCATAGTCAGAAAAAGAAAATAACTTCCCCTGTTTTGTCCTTTGTACTGGAAGTCTGTTGCCCAAATGCTCTTGCTCCTGAAGGAATTCTGCTCAGACAAAGTCAGCCGAGATAAACCAGAGTCCCTCACCCCCCCTCCTATTATTCGGTACACACTTCCCTTCCCGCTAGGTGGCAGATCTGACAATGCAGTGAAAGAGGAAAAGAATGGCAGAGGGAAGCAGAGCACAGCTGTACGTTGCAGAATCTCTCCATATTCATTTGCCAAACAAAGCCAGTATTTAAAAAGACAACGAAGATGCAATAGGACCATACCGAATCCATGCCTCTGCGCAGCGAGGGGCTCTCTAACAATGCATTCAAGCAACAGATAGAGATTTACCTTCAAAATGCAGGCCATGTTCTTTCTCTATCCTTCCTACCACAGAGCAGCAGGCTTCTACTTTGTGAGCAGCAGTTCCAGTGTCAGGCAAAAGGCTGGTAGAGCTGCAGAACTGCTAGAGCCTACATTCCTGTAGATCCAAATAAGGGTACCACGCATCCAGGATCCGTTAGTCATATTAGTCTTTTTATGCCCCGTTTGTTCCACCCATCAGCTCCTACCACTGGCTGGGAGCCAGCCCAGTACCTCCCCTCTGTCACATGACCGAGTTTGATTCATGGCTCCAGCATTTATTTTTCTAAGCTCCAGGACGCTCTCACACATTACTATACGTACAAATGGCAATCTATACCTTGCCAATGTTTTGCAAGGGTTGGAAATCAACCTGCATGTTTATAATTAATCCCTGTGCAACTCTGTAAATGTTGATGCCAGTTGGTCAGAAAAGTCCAAACTCTCTCTATTATTTGTGCTCTAAAAATCCTTACGCTGCTTGTCAGTGTGAAGTATTGTTTTATGTTCAGCCCTTTTCATTGTACACCAGGCTTCCCTTTACCTGAAGGCTGCAACTGGTTCCCTATGAAAGAAAATCATTATCAGCAACCAACACAAATATCCCACCAGAGGTGCTTGTGTTGTGCTGCATGTGCCTTTTTGTGTAAAGGGCTGGCATATATCACAGGGAACGGAAAGTGTGGGTATGTTTGGTTTGGGTTTTTTAATTTGTGCAAGTCTGATAAAGGCTCTCTGAACTTTCTTTGGCCTTTCCTACACTGCAGTGGGATTAACTGCAGATTAGTACATTCGGCTGTTGAAGAAATCTTTCACTTTACATCATCTCAAATTCTTCTCTTACCTATCATACTCTATATATTACAAAGGTTACACTTCACATTTGTCACTGCTCCTGTAGTCTCTTTCTCCCCTTTTTACACTTTCCCAGTACTTCTCATTACTACATCTTGGAATCCTTTGCATTTTCTGTACTTGGCACTTTCCCTGTATTCCTTGTGCGCTACACTGCTTCACTCCTGCTGCTTTAATACACACCAAAGCTCTCCCTCTCCCTTAATAAATTCCTCATAGTGGATGTCTTCATCCTCTCTGCAGCGACTCAGGGTACCTGATTACATGCAGCCAATATACTGCAGTTAATGTTACAAAACTGCTTATCACGGAACTCCTTAATATGTGGAATCCAGAAGGAGTTAGTACTGTGCTGCACATTTAATAACCAATACTGGTCCCTGCCTGGCAAGCCTTTCCTATCCAGGTGCAATCCCTCAAGACAATAAGCAGGCTGAAACTAAAGTAATTAGCTGTCCTCATTTGCAGGGGCAAATCATCCCCAAGAGCAGAACAGAAAGGGACTGGGGAGGCTTCCTCCAGCTCACACTCCTTGACTGCCTTCCTGCACACTTTCAAAGAAAATGCCAATTTGTGTTTGGCCTTTGCACCACCCCTCCAGAGCGCCACAGTTTTACGCAGGTCCTGCAAACTCCTCAGCACCTCTCACCACTGGAAATCTACCTCTTTGCTCAACTACAGCCACAAGCCAAAGCGCTTGAGCTGAAAATTGTAGTGTCATTGGGGACACTAATTAAAAAAAAAACAAAAACAAAAACAAAACAAAAAAAAAAAACCAAAAAACCCCAAAAAACAAAACACAACTTATTGAAGTTTCTAACTATGAGTTGTCTAACATAAGGAAATATCTGAACGAGTCAGTAGTAGAAGCTTGTGAGGGAGGGACCTATGGTCTTTTTTTACTAGAAGCTACCACCAATCACTGTTACATCATTCTGGATTGCAGTTTATGCCTCTCTAAAGACTCGCTATTCATAAGGAGTTCTGTAACAAAGCTGTATTTTTTAATGAATAAGATACAGAAATTACTCATTTTTTTCCAATTAAAAAAAATAATTCCGTATTTTTCTCTCCAGCAGTCAAGCATCTAGTTTTTCTGGGACTGAAACTATTCCGTTCATCTGTGTGGTAGGCATGGGAAAAGTTTCCATCTGAGACAAAAATATTCCATACGCTTCCCACACCCCAACCTACCACCTCCGTAGAGAACAAAAAGAATGAGACTTAGAGAGAAATGGTCCTGAAATGGTCAAACATTTCAGTATGTCCAAAGCATCAAGGGATTTCCAGTGAATGATACTCCTTAAGGAAAGGCAGAGATGTGGGTAGGTGTCTTATTTTAAGCATTTCTCTGACATGCTTAGATTCTGAAACACCGCATCAGACAAAATATGGTGACCTTTACCTTTCAGACTTTTTGTAAATGGACATTTATCATAAAGACACTTCATCATTACTTCACTCCAGCAACAACCATCCTTCCCTTCCTCCCTCTGCGACTCACAACAATCCAAGCACCTCATATTCACCTGCCTGCTGGGATGCTTGTGTGACACCTTTTTAAGGCATAACGAAAGAAATTTCTTAGATTGTCCAACTGGCAGCTACCGCTCCTCTAAATTTTCTTCGTTTAGTGAAATACAGTCAAATAGATTTTCTGGAATACTAGAAGTGCTCCAAGCACCCATGAGTTGCTCAGAGCGTGCAGAGGGTCCCACAGCTCCTCTTGGCCATTCGCAGCCAACAGGGATCCCCATAGCAGCAGCAGCTGTTGTTTCAGAAAAATGCCCTGCTGGTGCTTTAAACAACCCACTTGAAACTCTGTGTTTGTTCTCTGCAAATGCAGGTAAAGTTTGCATTTTTTCTTCTACAACTTAATTTTGAGAAAGCCTAAAGCCATGCCTTTCAGACAAATATGCACTTTTCTTTAAGGAGGGATATGAGATTCCACCTTATTTGCTCCTGTGGGCAAGAACTGAAGGTGTGACTGTAGCTGAGATCACCATAAACATCAGCAGAAAGCCCAGCCTCAGGCAGAGCCAATTTCACCTCTGAGAAACTACAGGAAGAAATGCATCCACCAAATGATAAAAGCAAACAAACATTGTAAGCACATCTTTTCCATAAGCCTCATGAAGTGTTTTACTCAAACTTAAAATGCTTTTGAAATTGGCTTTAGGTCAAACACAGCTCATGCAAGTTTCAGTCATGCCTGCAACTTTCCATCCAAAATTAACACGGTTGTTGTTGCCTAGTAGGGATGTCAAAGGCAGTGTGAAACTCCCTTTCAAGTCTGAGTCATCATGACAGGCCACACAAAGTCACTACTTCTAGTTCTGAGGACAAAGACCTCGCATATTTTCCATCTAGTTCAAACCCTTCCAATACATTCCTATGGAGATACAACTTCGGGGAAAATATGGTTGGTTGGGCAGCAACCTTTTCAAATCTGGGTCTTAAAAACTAATTCTGTCATAATAAATCAATCCTTTGTGGAGAAGTCTGATTAAACCCTAATTTGCAAAGATTAATACAGCTACACAATACCAGCATTCAAGTAAGAGTTTCTCTGTACTGTACATGGCTAGTTATGCTGGGCTAGGCTGTGCCATGAATATTGCTCAGTTGGTTTTCATGTAGCTAATGAAGCTGTACTTTCACCTGTGATAAGAACTTCAAAGCCAAAACCTCACAAATAGGTAACAGGCTTAAACATTAACTTAATTTGTTAGTCCCATACTCTGTATTTTAAAAGTGCATGCTTAAAGAAAGTCTGAAAACTATCATCTTCTCACTAACTGTTGAAATCAGACACTGGCTCATCTAGTGAAAATGTGCTAAAAAGGAAGAAACTATTGTTACTCTTGCTGCCACTACAAAGTTTTATCAGACAGGGATGACATAAGATGGCATTTCTCACCCTTTAGATGCAACCTTAGTCAATGGTGGACTAACAGCTCTGCTCTACTGTTACCCAGACATCTTATCTTCCCAACATTCTGTATCAATTTTTCCTTACCTCATGTAACTCACCACTAGTGCTAAGCAATATAAGCTACTTGGCAGCGCAATGTCATGACCGAGGTAGAAGATGAGATGACAGAAAGACAGCAGGCTATGATTTAAACAGGAAATCTTATCAGATTGTCCAAAAGATACATGTAATTTTAAATTTAAACCTTTTTTCTTACTTGAAAAGTCAGGCTCATGAAAAGGCTGTATCAAGCTACTGTGCTTCACTGCAGAGGTGAGCTCCTGCTGCACTCTGTCTGAGTCCAGAAGCTGAGGAGAACACATGGGGCTTGGTACAGCCTGAGTTCTAGCTTTACTTTTCAGAAAATCCTTACAGCTTAAAACAAGCATGCCATATACACATTAGTGAAAGAGCCTAATCAGAAGTATATATTGCCCCACCCAGCGTCCTTCTCAGCACAATTCATCTGTACCTTATTCAGCTTTAGGACAGCCATGTTGCATTTAAAAATTTAAAAAAAAAAAAAAAAATTAAAAAAGTTTTAGTTGTGGAATACTTCTGCATATTTTACTGGCAGGAGACAAGGATTGCTCAGCCCCATTAATGATATTAGCAATGCAGCTCATCACCTCACTATTATTCAGGGTCATGGTAACAATTTATCATAGCCACACAGCACTTTTAGACCTTGCATGTTCTTGAGTTCCCACCCACCCCCATTCCAATACACACATACACACACACTGAAATGCGTGCCTCCCAACTTTCTTTCAACTAAATATTCTTTAAAAAAAAGCAAAACAAACAAACAAAAAAATCAAGTGTTGGCCAGACCTAACAGTTTTAAGACAAAATTTTCCCTTTATTCTCCAAGACAAATCTTTGAATAAGGTAATCACTAAGCTATTTTATATCTATAGGATGCAAAGGATATATGTGGGATTCACAGGGAGTGTTGCGAGAGACCTTGAACAACATAGCCTTGAAGGAAATAGTCTGAGAAAGCAAGTAATGAAGCAAGCGCAGAAAGGGAGCTGAAGATAAAAATGTTTTGAAGCACAGCTGTGAGACCCAAACTAGAAGACGCGTGTTTTGATTAACAGCACCAGTTAAAAGCTTAGCCACGGTGCGTGGACAGCAGGGGTTAACCAATCCATGAACAAACTAGAGTGCGTGGACAGCTAGTGAATCTATATAAGCACAAACTTGTAAACAATAAAGGTCTTTGGTTTTACCCGCGCCAGAGTCCGTGAATCAATCCCTACACTATATCTATAGTAAATGGCTTTTATAGAAAGCACACAACATTGTCAATAAATATTTATGATTTCAAAGAAAATAAAAACCCCATAATATTTTTAAATGCATGAATATTCAGAGATTAAAATGCAAAGCTCTGTAGAAGTTCCTGGAAGCAGAACAAAGCAAACCCTACAAATCAGTAATCTTTTCATTTTATTTTCAATCCAATCTCATCTGAGAACTTCAGGTTTCTGTCTTTGAAGTTACTTATTAAACAGTAATCATTTTACACTGAAATACAGATTGTTCTATTTTATATTACTGAAAAAATTATATATCATATCTTTTATTTGTAAATTTGTTTTAACAGAACAAATGGAATTTAAAAGGAATTTAAAATGCAGGAAAAAAATAAAAACCCATGCTCAGAGAACACTGTCTGTCTTCATAGGCAGCTTTTCTAATTAAAACAGACAAACTCTTCAGAGTGCTGTGAGCACTTATGCCACCAACTGTTTTGCCCATATAAAGATAGTAAGATAAACAAATGTATAACTTACTGCAGTGTCCAGAAGAAGAAAACTCACCAATAATATTCAAAAGCCAAACAATGTGTTTGAAAATGCACTGTCATTTAAAGGTAACGTTGCTGACCAGAGAATAGGGTTGATAGGCATTTCTTGCCAGTTCTTCAGCCAAGGACGTATTGGTTTTTTCCACTATTAACTTTTTTAATTCTTTGCTCCTATTATCAATGCCTTATACTCCCACTATTTTTGTAATGTAGAATTCTAACATCACAAAAACATTAACATTATTTCACACTTAGATACATCCATGTCAATTTGCCCTCTAACAAGATTTGATCTTGGAGAATACAGCTGTTCACATAAAAGAAGCTTAGGAAAAGGAACCAGCGACAACTTCAGTCACTGTATTGAAGGCCAAAAATTGGAACAGAAAATTTAAATCCAGCATTTCAACTTAGGAGAATACCTTCTCCTGAACTGCAGAAGCAAGGACTGTCCCCTGCAGTGCTTCCTCCAAAGATCCAGTCAGCTGCTGGTTTTTATGGGCTAAGCTCTGTTATTACCCAAACTGCCGGTCTTTTGAAAAAAAACTGTCCCTATCCCTTCTTGAGGCTTTATCTAATATTTCTTTGCAGTTGCAAGGAAAACCTTAAAAGCACAGCAGTAAAGACAGATTTATTTAATGCAGGAGTGAATTAATTTTGTTCTGGGGGTGGGGAAGTGAGGGGTTTTTTTAGCCACTCTCGTGTAACCTATCTAGAGGGGCTCAGCCCAAGCACTGTCACATCTGAGCCACCTTTCTCAACAACATCCTGCTACACATCATACCATCACAAAACTCTGAATCCCAAAGCCCTGTCTTGATCTTGAATAAAGAATTGTCCTCCAGGGAAAATAAGTAAATCAATCAACCCATCTATATTCTGGGAATGAGATGGGAACTTAAGAATCCTATTTTTGCCAGGGAGGGGCAAGGTTGTGAAGAACAGGAACCCATCTCTACTTCACAGGCTGGAAAACAGGGAAACTGGAGAAAGACACCCCCTGGCACTCACCTTGCCTACCCAGTGTCCCATACGTTATCCTTTTAGGGGCTGTGTAGACCCCATCACTGTCAGCATCCTCTCAGGGTTCCTGAAGGTCTTCTGCTCTGGCTGGCAGCAACAGGGCTCTGAGTGGTGACAGCAGCAACCACTGCTCAACAGGCTCTGCTCTGCCATGAATAGAAAGCCAGAGAAACGTGCCGTGCCACCAGGGACAACAGATTCTCTGCCCCACATTTTCTTAAGAGACAGAGGGAGCAGCATGACAGCCAGGATAGAGTCCAGGACAGAGGCTGCACATGGCTGGTGTCCAGAAAAATAAGATCCTGAAGGCAGATTTGGCCTGTGGTCCAGAACGTTCTATTTCTAATTAAAACCAGCACAACAGCAAGACAAAAGCAGTCAAAGAATTTTTTCCAATCTCAGCCTCAGGTTGTAGAGGTTTTTGTAGTTGCAGGCTTTCAACAGAAAAGCAAATGTAAACAGAAATGGGTCCCATTCTGCAACAATTTATCACGTGCATCAGCTCTACAAAAGTTAGCAGCATGCACAGGATATAAACTAGCACCACGTGTAAGTTGTCGTCTTGTTTCATTGGCCATTATGAATTAGCATTATTTTAGCATACTTTAAATGGATCTGTAACATGACGAAAGTAAGTTTAGGAACAAAAAAGTGTTTCACAGATATTTTTTTCTGTCTTGGTTATATCTTATTCAGTTAGGGTCACAATGTTTAGACATGCAGCAAAAAATATGGGCCCATAAGGGCTTATTCACTAATGCACTGGGTACTTGCAGCTGCAAATGAAGGTAATAGGAGTTATATTTTGAGCATATTAATTGATATAAAATGCTAAATACTCTGGAAAAAAAAGAAGTCTTAGGCACCCTATATTGGACAGCAGCATAAATGGACAGTTTAAAAATTATTAGTGTTTTATAAGAAAGAAAGTCACAGGAAAAAATAGTTAATATATCATATTACAGTGAATGGCATAGGAGTGTCCATTAGGAAATTAGGCATCCTGTCTTCAGGAAATGCTTTCACTGTCATGAAGTAACATGTGGCACAGGGCCACACTTGGCCAAGGAGGAACAAATAGAATATTAAATAGCTACTCTCCACCTGCATCTGGCCAACCTATGCACAAAAATAAGTCAGGAGCATTAGAACAAAAAACATATTATTGATCATGTTATTCAAAACTATGCATAATGTTTAACAGATAATTTGACCAAATTAAGACTGCAGAGGTAATCAGTTTGGCATTTTAAACTTTCGAATGCCTAGGTTTGTTATTTAATACTATTTTTATTTTAGTATCCCAGAAATCAGAGGCACAAATTCCATCTCCTGCCATTACAGTGGCACTCAACATGGTTGCCAGTAAAGTTTTCTAACTTCCAGGACCATCCAAGATGCCACTCCTCAGAAACTAACAACTCACACAAAAGCAGTCACTTCTAGACCTGGAGCACAATACACAACCTTTCCCTGATACATGGTAGCAGCAAAGAAAGACAAGATCCTGTCCTCTGACAAACCCTAATCTAGCTAATACTGACTGCTGAATCTACCAGCTTTGCCATTTAATAGGATACAACTTAAGTCATCACTATCAACTCATCCGTTCTCAATTAGAAGCTACGGAAAGGATGTCAATGTTATGCTAACTTTGAGAAGGGAAAAAACACGAAACAACCAACTGAAAACCTCACACATTATTTTAAGAGCCCCAATAACTTAAGAAAGAAGTAATCTTGGAGTCAGGCCATTTAATGGTCCAAATAAAGTCCATACAATGGTCCCTGGACAATTAGAAGAGTGATGTGTTTGTTAATTTTTGTTATTTATGGTTTCCGGTGATCATGATGTTTTGTTAAAAGTAATTTTAGAATTTTCAAAAAGGCGTTAACTCCTCTCTTAACAGTTTCCCCTGACTGAAAGTGGAAGATGCATACATCCATTATAGTGGTAAAACACAAAGATTTGGTGGTCTAACTATTTTTAAAAAGCCAATTTTTTGAGCAACTTATCCTGCCATACATCACTCTAAGCCAGTGAGGGACTTTATTGACTCAGTGGTGTTTGGTGTAAAATACCAAGTTTTGCAAAGATAATTCAATTTGCAAAGCTTTCACTGGAATCAAGTTGTATATCTCCAGGAGAAGTTTACCATGTCTTCAATCACACAATCATTTACAAACCTTCATAACTATCATTCCTCTCTCATTACAATTTAAAGACCTCTGTAAAAAATATTTTCTGCAGTTTCAGTGCATATTTATTAATATTGCTCTATAGTCACAGCCTACATCCCAGTAGCAAAGGAATCAGAACTTGGAGCCGAAAACGTTTGAGAACATCTAAGTGAAATGTGTTCATAATGCAGATTTTCAACATTAATGTGCAAGACAAGTAAAGAGCTTTCCTGCCCCTATATTTTCAAGATGATTATCAGCATACCATTTTTCTGTGTCTGTTCTTATTATTGATAGCATAGCCATCAGTGTTTGCAAGTCACATAACACCCTGATTCTCTTGCAACAGAAGTGCAAGTAATGTATGTGAACACCAAGGAGGGAATAAAATAAATATAGAGACATATTTTATACAGAAAACATTTTGGAAAGAAAATTACTTTAATCATCCTCAGGTGCATAACACTCCTCATTTCATTTTCCCCCTGAGATTTATTAGTAGAATTAGTGTTAAATTTCAGTGAAACTATAGTATTTCTGTTAATCCACCAGAAAGTGTCAAAGTTAAAAATAGCTTGTGATTTATCATGCACACCATAATAGAGTTTTATAACATTTTTATTATTTTTCAAAGCCTTCTAGGATTTTCCCTATCAAGATGTGACAGAAGTCTTACCGTAGCTCAGTTATCTCTTCAAAATGCTGCAATACATGATAAAGAAAATGCTTTATAGTTGGAGATAAACTTACTGCGTCTGGCTTTCCATTTTAATAAAATTTACAACAGCATTTGGAGAAACTGCAGCACCAGATTTCATTGACTCTGAAAAAGTTATGTACTAGGAGCTAAGATTGACTTTATGCCCATTTAGATATTTTGTACAGCAGTCATGCAAGCAAGAAGTTGTCAGGACAAGGTAAATCAAGGATTTTAAGGACTAGTTCAATTTAAATTCTGGAGTCCACATGCAGGCAGGATGGCTGCTAACACCAGCAAGCGTCAGAGTACGTGGATAGCCTGGATTTTTTTTTATGTGAGACTAAATGCAACACCTATCTGCAAACACAGAGTTCCTCCATTTTATTCATCTGAAATAAAGCTCTCTTTTGCAGTTAAAAGCTCCTAAAGTAGATGTGCATAACTTTGGAGTTGGGAGTAGAGGGAAATTTCGTTATATTGGACTAATCCTATCCTTTAATTCCCTTAATGAAGTATCATTCCAGAAGTGGATGCCATAGGAGAAATGGCCAGATCCACTAGACTTTGCCCAAGACCATATTTATGTCCTTCTTGGTATAAATCACAACCCTTAGAGAGTTTTTGTTAGAAGAAAGATATAAACCTGACTGTTAGGTGACGTCATGAACAACTGAGAGGCAACTGGTTCACAAGTGCCAGGAAGGACAGCTTTTTAAGTCATAGCTCTGTCATATCCTTTGTATTCTTGGACAATTTGCTTTGCAATTTAACATTTATCTACCTTCTCCTGATAACAATAAAGAGAACTGCACACTGCTGTGGTCCAGTAAAAATCTTAGTCTAATAAAACGGCAACTAGTAATGAGTTCCCCTTTTGGAAAAATCAAGGAGGACATCAAGCTTTGCAGCCACCCTTCCCTCCTGTGAACCACGCAGTTGCTGTTGTTGCTATAGTCTAAGGGCTGTGACATTAATAAGGTTTCAGTCAGGACTAAAGGTCTTGGGATAATACAAGGCAGGGAGGGGGAATAGAGAAAAATGGCAGTCAGACAGGAGATTACCCCTGTGGCAACTTTGAGAGCATTTCCTTCCTTCCTTCCTCTGGTTACTATTTTTAAAATCCCATGAAGTAAAGCACCAGCAATTCCTCCAAGGGGACAGCAGCTCTGTATTAGAAAGATAAAGGCACGAGGCCACTGACTGGCATAGTTAAATAGACTGGCATCAGGGCTGGGTAAAGAGCTGACAGATTTGTGTTTAATTCTGTTTTCACAAACAGAAATGGAAACTGTTTTTCTAAAGTGAAATTCTTTTCCTTTAACATAGCCTCCCAAACATAAGCCCTGGGTAAGCGAGAGCAAATCTGTGAATTTTCAAAACAGTATCTTAAACCCACATGAGATTTTAGTAACATTGACATTTCTACAGTGTGCCCAGTTTATTCCTATCTGGATTTCAGAAGGTGACCATTATTTGCATTGCTTGAAGCTTTTCTTATGCATAGTCAAAACAAACACTATTACACAAAATAAGTTCATTGGGGGGGCAGGAGAATTTAGCTCTGAATACATTTCAGACAGCAGCTTTGCTTTGCTTTGAACAGAACTTTTGGAGTTTTATCATGCTATTCTATCTCTCTGAGAACAGCTGCAGAGAGAGATGTGGGATTCTTCTTCCCACTCCTGCTTTCCTTCATCCACTCTTGCCTCTCTCCAAACCAGCTCAAAGCCGTAACTAGGATGACTGACTACCACCAAGCTAGAATAGCATTGCAGATTGCCCATGTAGTATCATATTAATGTACTCAGGTAAACAAGTAAGTGCTGGAAAATAGTAATTTTGATACAGCAAGGGGAGATGGCTTGTCAGAGGAAAAGATTTCGGCTGGAAAGCAAGCAACAATCTCCAAAAGCCAACTTTTCTATTTTACTGTTTGCATGCTATAGTTCATAAAAATAGTGAAGAAACTGTCAAGAGGCGAAATGAAACTGGACCAGGACTTTGTAAGTCTGAGAGGAAGAACCTGAAAGAGAGAAGACCAAGAGATAAGGCCATTAACACCCAGATCTCATGATGACACAGATGGAAATTTAAAGCTTTAAATCTTTTCTGTATTCATTTATTTTCTATTTCCACAGGGCATTTGCTTAAGCGTTTAGCACACGTTTGCAGTTTGCTTCTAAAACCATGCAAGAACTTTGAATGTGTGAGAATCGCTGGAAAATATTCTCAAACAAAACATAAATCTATTTACAGGAACAGTCTAAATTCATCTATTCCAAGATTAGTCAGAAAGTTTCCTAATTGTGCTGAAATGAAAGTAAAGACTATCAAGATTAATTCCACTAAGAAAACACCAAGAACTGCTCAGGAAGTTGCTAAACATGCTATAAAGTGATGTGACTACTCACAGAAGTTAGGATCTGCTCTCAAACAGTGTAGGAACATAGGACACTAAATTTAGTGGCCGATTACACTGCATGTGACAAAAAAAAATCACAAAAAAGATCTCTTAGACCTCAGGTTTATATTGGCTCTTTCAGTTCTTGTTTCACACTGTAGTGTCAGCATTGAAACATTTGCACAGACAAATTATCTACACATCGAAAAAATAAACCCCACCAAGGGGTCATGTCACCCACCCCTTTCACAGTAAGTACATGTATTTTTAGTGAGGTAAATGACAAACCAATCTAGCAGTTAGCACTGCTGGAACAGAATTCTCTCATAATAAAAAGTTATTTAACTGTCTTCTATGCCAAACTTATGCTGTTGCCTGTTACTTGTGACTGACATGGCAGAAAAGCAGTAGTGATTGGGGTGCAAACTAGTTACCTGCACAGCACCTTGAAGCAATTCAAGCAATAGTGGCAACTACTTTCACAGACATGGGAGTATATTTTGTGTACGGGTCAGTAGTTTTACTAAGTATATAGTTGGCAGGGTTGGTTACTACAAAAAGCTCTTATTTATATTATCATCAGGAGAGCCACTTGTCTCCAGCAGCAAATATCCCCATTAAGAGATTATTCTGTTTTAGCCTCAGTGTACTCTAGTTTTCATGAAATATTCTTCTTTGGGATTATCCTTGATACCCAGATATAACAGGATTCTTGTTTCCCATTTCTTGCACATAGTACTACTAATAATTACTTCTAAATAGAGCCATTAATTTTAAAGAAAGATGGGGTATTTTTAAAAACAAAAACCACCTGGGAAAACATGCTGCTGATGCAAGCCATCTCTACTTGTCATTACCACAAGAACTGTGAAGATGAACACTGAAAGCTAAGGACTGAACTGCTCAACCTCTTCCTCTACAACATCGAGCTGGTTGTAGCCTGCTGTGGGATCCAGGCATGCCTTGGACTGAGCTGACCAGTGCATGGCTGGCAGCTCTCCCAGAGGAGCAGAACTGTTCCCTCTGTTCTGGCAGACACCTTTGCAAGGGGAGACATCTTAATACACTTCTAGGACAGGAGAACTTCTGAACTCGGGTAATGCCATTAGTAAGATGGTAGCAACAGCTGCCATCTGCTCAGCTGTTAGGGTGGCATTCATGCTGTACCGTGCTGTTTGGTAACCCCAGTGGCGAAACACTGAACTCTGCTGCTGGACAGTGCTTAGGGGGAACAACAGCACAGGGTAAGCAGTGAAGGTGCAAACTCTTCCCTGTTTTTCAAAAAGTGTCAGAAGGGAACTGTTCCGTTATGCATGCAAAATCAGAAGCTGAAAGTTTCTTTTTTAGTTGAGAACAACAGGTATAGATTAGAGTCCTGTTCCAGGCCTGTGGACACAGAGGTGCTGGAAAGCCCTTGGAGATTAACGTAAAGAACACAGAACTACAGAAAGGAAAGATACAAGAAAGAGCAGCTGCACTGCATACCAAATTTGGCACATTTGAACGGGAGAGAGAAAATCTATTTTAAAATAAAAAGTCAATGTTCTATTCAAAAGTCATATTTAATGTAAACAGCTCTCCTCAGTCACAAAGACAGTAGACTGGCAAACTGCATGAAACTGTCTTCCCGTACATACAAGATGAACCAACTTTGTTACAGGTTTTTACAGGGACAATCTGTTGGTTCTGTTACAGCTTGAACTAATCTAAACCCTTTCCTCTTCAAGATTAATTTTCAGCAAGGTCAACTCCAGGAGCTGGCATTTGGTTGCATAGGTACTGCTGCTAGTGAAGGAAAAGAAGTGTGTGTGTGCATGCATGCGTGTGTGAGGGGAAGGCAAGAACACAGAATAAAGGCTGGGGGGACAGGACAGTGACTGTTTAGATCTGCTTGAAATGCCATGAATCCTTAGAACGACCACAAAAGTTTTTAAATCCAGAAATAAGCAAAGCTCTAAGCTCACATCCCAAGTGAAGAGCATAAATAGAGCAGAGAGCTAATTCACCAAATATAAACCATAGAAAGAACAAAAATGAAGAGGAACAAAATAGATAGCAAGTACAATGTAGCATAGAAAGGAAACTTAAATGCAGCATAGCAGTCATGGGAATTATGGAGAGAACTGTGATAATGGAAAGAGTTTTGAGTAGAGGGTCACCTGAGCTACAGGTGATAAGGGGATCAAAAGTGCCATATAAAGGAGTTGCACAATAATTCAATAGATGACATTCTGCATGTAAGAGAAAAGCACACAGTGCAAGCCAGCAAAATATATTTAATGCTCAGATTAGGACCAAGACATGACCTTAGCAGATAGATAGAAAATTGGATGTAAAATAGATATGAAAGCATCAGTGAATGTGATATAATAGCTACAAAGACTTTCCCAGTGTCATGCAAGAGAAGGAAGCAAAGTCATCCAACCAGGATAAATGCTGGCACAATTGTTAAACCACTGGGACAGTGTAAATTACAAAGAAAAAGAAATTATGCCAGCCTAAATGTCAGTTATTCTCAGTTCTAGTAGACAGTTATCAGCCAACACTGCTGGATAACATTGGTGCCACCTTGTCCGCTTTCGAAAATAAGCAGAACAGATTTTACTATTAAGCTTATAGTGAGATCACAGCAACATAACCAAGATAGCGATCTGCCTCATGAGACTCAGCATCACACAAAATAAAACGCTGGTGTACGGATTTAGGGGAACAAGAAAGAAACTGTAACACAGTCACAGTTAAAATCCCCTGTCAACTGGAAAGACCCAGGAAAATAGTTGTAAAATAAAAATGAAGTGGCATTATAACAAGTTTTTGAGTTGCTGTGAAATACTTGGGACACAGTGCAGGGACTGCTGACCAGAGGCTGAACAGGCTGCTGTGGCTACATGGTGCAACACAGTACGTGGCAGATATACTAAACAAAGCTCTGAAAACTTGACTTCCACTTTACACAACACTGCAACCAGTGTTGCTCTGCAAACAGAAAGACAACTATGTGAGAAAAGACGCTATAAACCTTTTATGTTTTTAAATGAAAAATATCTTGAAATTCAACATACAGATGAGACAATCACATAACAGAAATATTACTAGGTGCATGTCATGACAAGTTAGAAGGGTTTCTTCCTTCACCTTGGATTAGCAAATTTCACATCAGATATTCCTATGTGGACATTGCAACCCAGAAGCGGAGCATGATCCAAAAGAGTCAAGCTTATTACATGACCTACAACATAATTAGCTACCAGTGTGGGTACATATATATGTGTCTCTGTGTGCACATACACATGCATCTGTGGGTGTATGTATATAAAAATCCTCATATTATTAGCTTCTTTCTGTGGCTGTGAACATGTTTCAATTTCTTCACATTAGCCTTCGGAATTATTTTACAGTATTTGTCTCACATACTTTAATGGCTTAGTTATCTAATGAAGTAAGAACCTAGATAGTGAACACTTACATTTGTTTATGTTGGAAAGCATGTGAGAAGAAACCTTCCAGAAAGTATAATAAACAGAATTTGTAGTCAACCAGCACTCCAGCAGTAACAGAGCACAAGAACAACACTAGAGTCTGGCATTAACGACCTCCACGGCAGATTGTTTGTGATGGGGTTATGCTGTGCTTCTAGACAGAGTGCTCTAACCCAAATTCCTATAGCAATGGCCTTCCTCTTGTGGGTTCAAAGGTAAACCACTGCTACAGAAAAAAAAAATAGTACATTTTGGTCAAGATTTCAGCAAAGGGCAATGAAACATAAAATAACATTGGAGAATAAACTTGTTAGCATCAAGCCCTCCAATTCCCACTGAAGACTTTTGCTTAGGAGCATGCATGTGGTAGTATTCAGAGAATGTACACTTTTAAAATGACAAATTCAAGAGGCACCCAAGCACATACACTGACCTCCCTTCCCCTTCATGGTATTTGGTCGGGTACAACAGCTCACTGCAGTTCTTAAATACCATTCAGAACTACAACAGTGCAATTCATAGCTTGTACTTAACATGTTGAGATGCACCAGGTGAGGAGACTGAATTACTTTTCCGAGTCAGAGCTTTCTAACTTGCCCTTTGTAACCTTGCTGCTCTCCTTTCCTTTCTACTAGTGTCAAGTGCAGCATTCTGATAGCACAGAAGATGTGAACTCAGCCTGATTTATCCAAACGTTATGTATTTTTATATTTTCAAGTAGTTCCACAAATCTAGAGAATTATTATAATTAAATCAGACATTGCATTTGTGTTCCTATATTACCTGTGGCCCAACCAATTTATTTTTATTTAAAAAAAAAAAAAAAAAAAGAGAGAGAGAATTATAGGCATTCAATGGTATGGACCAGGTTATGCTATACAGCTAGAAGATCATAAAGCAAAAACTGTCTGGGACACACCGAGGTGAGCAGGATCACCTGGGCATGTCTTGTCTTACTTTGAAATCAGTCTCAAGAGGAAAAGGAATAAAGGAGAAATAGGTATCAGGCATCCTAGAGCAAATACCAGTAGTACGTTGAACATGGACCAAAAGCCACTCTACTATTTCTTGTTGGAATGAAATAATGGAATGGGATTGTCTGTCTGAATTTCCCATTTCTGCCAACAGTTGGAAACAGCTGATACTGTCCACTAATGCATTCACAGTTATTAGGAGATAAACCACAGAAAAATGGATCTGCTTAAAATAAATAAAGAAGCCTTCAATGGTCAGAATCATGCTTCAAATGGGACCCTTCAGTTTCTGAAGGATGACTGCCTTTTCTGCAGAGTTGGGGGGAATACAGAACATGGCAGTACTATTCCCTGTGCCTAGCCAAGCATGATGCAAGATGAGAAGGAAGGAAGTGGTACCCATTTGTAATGCTCTAAGTCTGGCTCCTCACATTAAGGAGACATTCATATTGTCTCCATATGTTTTCCATTTAATTTTTCAAAATTCCCTTAACTTGATCTGATGTGTCATTTGGATTTTATACCTATCACTACCCACAGTCCTGGTGTGGCAGCAGTTCATAATGTACATACAGGTAACCTCTTGGAGAAGAGTGAATTACTTCACTGGAATTGGTGTTCTTTGAAACTAATTATCTTTTTGTCATCTTCCCTGGGAAGGCTTTTTGAGAAGAATACTATCTGTTTGTTTCCCCCATTGCTGTCCCTCACACACTCTGGTGTTGAGTTGAAGATTCCTGTCCTCTTAAGAAACAGATCAGAAATAGACTCTCATTGATGAGCATTTTCAGATTTGTGATCTGTGTCTTCCCATTGCTTGCCAGAAACTCTCCATGTGATAGCTCTCTGAAGCTGAGTTTACAAGTGACCCTTACAATTTGACGAAAGCAAAACAAACAAGCAAGCCTTTGAGCCATGCTGGATGGACTCCATTTACCGCATAGTCCATGTAGGAAGAGCATAAATAGTTGTGTATACTTATATAACTAATTGAATTACTTCCAGAGTTCCTTTCCCCCAGCTGAACACTCATACCCTCATAGGGAAGTGTTTGACAATTTATTTCTTTGGAAAGATGACTGCCTTCACCTATTACAGCTCTTCTGCTCCTCAGTAATCAAGTGACTCTTACCTGAAAGCAAAGCCCCAAACTGAATCCTAGCACTTTCTCTTCTCCCACTACTGAATTTTGTGGTAATATTTTATATCAGTTACATGTCTTCCTGCTATTTTGAGAGGTTGAGTAGCCTTGAATCGACTGATGTTAGTCTCCAGAATGAAGGCAGGAGGGGACAGTGATTATTGCAGGAATCAACATGCTTCCATTGTACTTCCTAAATGAGTGTCCCCCGCCCCCTAAAATAATGCCTTTAGCTTGTTACAAAACTTCAAAAGCCGTATCTTTGAAGATCTCATGAAAGCACTTTCTGCAGTCACAGAACATGTCTCCACCACTGTGAATCCAGCATCCCTCTGCCAAGAGTAGATGCAACTTTTCTTGTAAAAATCTATTTCCTTAAAAACATGGGAAGGAGAGGTATTGCTGCCTACTTCCTGCATAATAGGCAGCTACAGAACATCTGCTAGGGAACAGGAGACCTTTGTTCAATTTCCTCTTCAGCCAGAGGTTGTTCAAACCTTCAAAGAGGACATACAAGCAACCCTTGCTTTAAGGTATTCTTCATTGAGGGGGGCATCCTCCATCTCACATGCTGAACTTGGCCACTGTGTGGCAAGGATATCAGTAAAGACCAGTGAAGGCAACCATCTGTTGGCGAGGGGTCCCTGCTCACGTTGGCTGGGGCCACAGGTAGCCTAGGAATACAAAGTAGTTTTCATACGTCTTGGGAAGAGCGAAGGTCAAAAAAGTACTCTGGCCTCGCTCTATACCAGCGATCAGAACACCAAAGGTCGCTAATTTTCACTACTGCAGCTATATTGTTACATGAACTGGCTAGTGTACAGCCTGACCAGGTCTGTCGGCACAGGCTGACAGCCATTCAACATACCCTCAAGCTCCCCATGACTCCGTACCAGCACTTTCAGCTAAACCTCTGAAGTTGAAGGCTGATCACTTCTGAAGTCTATAAAAGCTATTGCCAACTTGATTTTACTTTTACCTTAATACCTTCTTTTTAACTTAGGGCCATCCATCACTAAAGTAATTTATAGAGTACTTCATACCCAGGATTACAAATAATTGTATTGCATTCTATATGGGTGTACACCTGTGACATTCTCCTTTATATAAAGTCTCTCAGTTCCAAACTAAAGCAAAGCTAGCTCCTGGTTGTCGCTATTCATCAGTTCCCTTTTCCCTGCACAGCCTAAGAGATAAGATGATTTGTTGTGAAATCATTTCTCAATCTTGCCATTAAACAACATCTCTTCTGTTATATACATTTAACTCTCAAGGGTCTTCACCATACCAATCTCGATGCATTAATTTTTTTTTTGGCATGTACGAGGATAAATATTTGTACAAGTGAGTCTACAAATTGTGATGTGACTGCATGCAGGGCTAAATAATTACCTAAACATATTAATATGAATACAGATAGCTAAAATTAATGTGCAGCAATTTAATGGCACAGTGTTGTCTATTGGTCATCATGCAACACAGTGCTGGAAAGTAAATAACAATGACTTGCATTGCAATAAGCAAATGATCAGAAAAAAAGAAATCAAAATTCACACCCTCTTCATATTTATAGTGCTGCTTTGTACCATGTTAAGGTTGTTAGGTGTTTCTGCATACTTCTTTGAATTATCAAGCAAGTTTGGAGTTTATCTGCTTTACTCTGAAAAGCTAAACTAGGATGTGTTTAAAAGTCACCCACACGCATCAGTGAAGCTTGAACAGTGTTCTCCTCTTCCTACAAGTACTTCCAATAGGAGTTTTTATTGTTGGCTCCAGCTGGCAAAGCAATGCATGTTGCATACAAGACACTTAATGTTTAGGAAGCACTGAAATATTACGGTAATCAATGCCAAGCAAGACCCTGGGAAAAAAAAAAAAACACACACACAACAATTGCACCATTGCCTATCTACCACAATGGTACTCTCCTGTCATTGCTCCAGGCCATGGAACAGCCTGTTTCAACCAGTTTCTGAATGAGTTTCTTGGCACTACATAAAAAGGACTTCTAATACTGACCATCTTTTCCAGATACACCTTGCCAAAGCCTCATAAAGGGTGCACCTACTTACCTACCAGATGCAGAGCACAGGAAGTTAGATCATCTATGTTGACTCGTAATTTCAAACTGAAACTTGCAGTGAAACTAAGGGGGAGTCTGAACCCCCTGTTTGTATGAAAAACAGCCGTCATAAAGATCAAAGATTAGCTTACCAAGTACAAAATATATACATGCTGTATATAGTTCTCCTTATTTTGATACCTGGCTTTGCTAGCTAATATAATGCTTTCTACCCAGTGCTAGCCATCCTCGGATGTTTTCATGCAGCAACACTTAATTACAAGTTCTCCAAATCCAGCACACTGTCACATAATGCATCTGTTTCTCTAGCTAATCAGCAAAAATAGTGCTTAAATTATTATTAAATTCTATTTTCACTCCATTTTATGATTTAATGAGTCCTCCAGAAAAGAAAATATATCTTGTTATTGAGAGCTTCTGCACTATGGCATCACATTTTTGGCAAGGTATAGGCATTGTGTGTTTCACAGTGCTGATAATCATATTCTGTCAAAATAAGTTTGTAAAAATCTCTTGGGAAAGGTAAAGAAAAAGGAAACAGAAATCCTAAACAGCTATTCATTGGCCTTTTGTTCTCTTTAGAAGTGCTGGTCCCTTTGAGAACATATTTTTCCCTTTCTTTTAAAACATCCTTACAAATCCTACTCGTAATGTGTTACAAGGATTATTCTCTGTCATATGAAGTATAGTAAAATACTACTATGTGAAACAAAGCTTCTTGCTGAAACAAATAGAATATATTTTGCTTCCATCTTTATGTTGAAATAGTAAATCACAGAATCAAACTGATACAAGATGTCACTTAGGCTGTTTGAAAACGTGCCAGCACAGAGGAGTACTGTCTTCCTGAGAATACACAATAGCAGATAATATACATTAAGGCCAGGGCTATGCAAATAATTGTTTTTGCAGTTTGCTTGGGGAACACAAAAATGCATTTCAGATTAGTCTGAAATATTCTGAGTTCTCGGAGACAAAGCAAACAAACAAAAAAAACCCCACTCAAGTCAGAAGGCGGCATTTCATACTTAAAGTTTTTAACCTTCTGAAATGTGTCTGCATAAGAAGTTGACAGAGAAAATATTTTAAATGTTTATTGCACGTTCTGTAAGAGTCATCAGTACTATTTTTCAGGCAGATTTTGAGATGGTCACTGATTAAAGAGGAAAAACTAGAAACACATCAATCCGTATGCACACATAGTATTACGTTTCCATTATAATTATTTATTAATGGAAGGAAATTTGCAGGATGGGTTTTATGCCTGCTGCATAGAATACAACACCAAAATCTATAACTTGTATTCCCCGCTGAAGAAAGCTGGAATTAAATTGTGATGGTTTTCTGAAGCTTTGACAATATATTTAGCAGAATGCTTTAACCCATTCGTATATATGCTATAGAGTTCTACAGAACAATATTTCATTAAGAGGAAAAATTATAACCTTTCCATCTAAGGTCTGCCCATCTGTATTTCCTTGTCCTTCGAGTAGTAGTGCACATAGTAAAGGTTTTGTTTGTTTCATTTGTTTTACGTACATAGATCAAAATTTAACACAACAAAAAACTATGAGGTGTCAATTACTTCTGGCATCAGTAGTGACACAAAAGATAGTCTCAGGCCAAGTGATGGGCTTTGACTGCTGTTCCCATCACAATCCCTTACATATTCTGTATAAGTCTACTAATCCATATCGAGCCCTAAAGGTTTTTAAGTAGAATATTATTTTCTACAGAGTCATTAAGAAGGTTTTTTTACTGTTCATACATTGGAAGAGTATTCCATGGCTTTTGTTTTACCTTTAAATAACAAACTCATTGTCATCTAACATGCTGCCTCTGAAGATTCAGACAACAGCACTTTCCTCACAGCCCATATTTAAATCTTAGCTCTTAAATAATAGTATTCTACATCTTCAAAGCAAGCACTGTACAAATACTTAAACTAATTCTCATAACACTTCAAAGGTCCACATTAGTTCAATAATTTAAAACAAAGACAAAGGGTTTCTAGTGAGCATGAAGAAAAAAAAAGTCATTCCAAAAAAGTAAACAAATACAGCATGCATTTACTATCCCGAACATGCAGATACCATGAAGCATTAGGCATGCTTTAGAGACAGCAAAACCCAAACAAGCAAAGATATTCTGAAATGTGTTAGTATTAGAAAGCCAGCATTACACACACGATATTTTGAGAACAGAAACTCTACTGATAACACCTCATCAATACAGCTTCATTTATGAACCAACACTTAATGAGCACATGCTACTCCTTCCACACTTGCCTGACATCAGACAAACTCTCAACTTGCTCTCCTTACTGCAAACCCTGAGTGAACAGCTGTCCATTTAGTAAGCAGCTCTCACACCCAGGTTAAAGCTATATCAGCCGTAGAGGTCAGCCTGCTTGTTAAGCATTTAGTAGTAAACAAACCACCCCACCCTTTCCTGGGTAATCACAAGGCAGCTGTGACTCACCTAGCCAGAGCTTCTGTTCTACAGCTATTTTGTCAAAGCCAATGTATTTGTCATGTCCTACCTGTTCATTTTAGTAACTATTGGGAGGTTTACAAATTCTACAACAGCTGTACACATTTAAGCATTTTAAGGACCAGATTTTCAAAGGTATTTAGGCATATAACTAATTTATTACAACCACAGTCAGACATCTAACTACCTCTGTGGCTCTAGGCCTTAATTCTGTGCAATGTGTCATCTCCCAATTCCAGTTAGAGTTAATCTGAGGATTTGGCACAAACAGCTCATTTGTGCCACTTCCTCCAATCAGGATCTCTTTTCCTTCTTGTACCTACTGGCTTCTTCTTTCCATCATGTTAGATTTACGTAATCTAAATCCATTCTCATTTATTGCTTACTGCTGGGACTACCTTTGGTATCTCATTTCACCTTTAATTTAATTTTAAAGTAGATGCTAGAAAACCAAGGTGGACAATTGGAATCTAATTTAGGTAATCAAACTATGCTGATGATGCCATCAGCTGACCACCTTCTTATAGCTACTGTGAGAAACTCTTATTTCAAATTCAAGTTCAGAAACTGCCCAAGTTTAGCAAAGACAACTTTGCTGTACATAGCAAGGCCACCTCACTTCCTCACATGCCCCTCTGGAAAGATAACTGGATGTTAGAGGAGCTTCAACCACACAGGAGGAAAATGTCCTCTATAAATGAGTCATTTAGGACAGATTAAACAAGCCTACCCAGTTCCTGCAGGGCTGGCACATCTGGGGCTGCATTTGCAGTGCTGAATGCTGTCCTTAACCACAAAGCCACCCACAGAAAATCACTGTGGAGTCAGCCATACACCAAACTAGCCCCTAACTTACCTTATTTTGGTCCATTCAATAGCCAAAAGGTAAGTGGAAAAATTAACATAAAGACTTTTTTTTGCCCTCCCTGCCAGTTGTACCTGCTACGTAAGAGAATCTCTCCCAAATTCTTTCATACAAACTGTCTTGCAGATCTGCAGGGCTGAAAATTTGACTACAAAAGGGAAAGATGTGGGAGGCAAAAGACAGAGTTGTTTTTCCTGGGGAAGCTTAAATAATTGTTTTTACAGCACATTAATGACATTAATTGCTTTGGAAGTGCCAAGTTTTTTTTTATCATTACCACCACAAGCAGTCACGGAGGACAAGAAATAGCCCAAGCACTGAACTTAATGCATTGATTTTTTCTTTCGATAGATAACCACAGCTCACATGACACTACAATAGAAAGCCTTTCTAATGCAAATAAAGGATGTTTTGGGGGACTAAGAGGGGGCAGAAATAGAGCTTTTTTTTTTTTTTCTAATATGTTTCTATGGTGTAGGAACCTCAACCCATCTTTTATGTATTCGCTTGAATCCATGCTGGTTTTATTCCATTCTGAAATTACCTTGGTTTAGTTAGAAGGCACTGCTCTCAGCTGAAATAGATAAACACAAAGGAAAAGACGGCAAATAAAGGTTGCTTTTTTCCCCAGCTTCTCCACACACAGTTTGTCCTTACTGGCAGTCACAGCTAGAGGACTACAGTGCCATCTCTCTCTCTGAGCAATGTTTGCAACATCATTTAACCTGCCTTCATCATAGGACGAAGTTGTTGTGAGGATGAATTATGTTAGTGTATGCTAAGCAGGCAATCATTACAGCTATTGTGCATCCCACCATCTCTTTTATAAAGCTACAGACAGTTGCCCCGCTGCCATTTTGCTGTGGTCTTCCAGTTTCAGTAACACCTTATTGAAAGAACGTAAAATCCCATTAATTTACATCCTTTATGCTATGTGATTGAAACACTGCAGTTATGTAGCATGCCAAAACAAGTAACTCCTGCAGAAACAATGGTGCTGGGTTACAAGGGAATATAGCTGAGACAAGCAGACCAACATGCTTAGCTGGCATACCTCATGAGCAGCCTTTGCTCACAGGAACCTTAGGAAGGCTAGCAATGCACTCTATATTCTTGCCTTTTGAGTTCTTAATTGTCAACTTACCTGAAAGCACAGATCAGGGAGAATTTTTGCCATGCCAATTCTACCATTGGGTGAACAGGTTGCTCAAAAAAAAATTAAAAATCTGCTGGACAACTGACTTGGTGCTGTATTAAAAAGATCTATTTGGAAACCAGCAAGTTGGTCTATCCTGGGTTGATTTCAGAAGCATCTCTCATATGTCCCAGAAGGATGCTGTGGTAAGCTGTACTCATTAGTATTCCTGCTTATGCTGAATTCACAGCATTCCAAAAATCCTTGTAAAATGATAATGCCTGAGTGCCCTTCTGGTCTGATCAGTGTTATCTTTGGACATTTGCTAGGATCCCTTTTTGTCCCTTTCCACTTGTCACTGCATTGAATTTCCAGCTTTCTGAGATACGCTGGCCTCTAGGAGCAAGCACATATAGCTGCAGCTAGCACCCTTGGCTACCTGCAGTTGCCAGCCCGATTAGAGGCCTAAGTTCAGAGTCTTAAATGGCAAAGAAGAGATTTCTCAAAGCAAGCTGGTAGCTTTCATGTGAATCTTGAATATCTGGCTCAGGAAGCTTAGACCTAGAGATAGTTTTCAGCTTATTTAACCTCACTATATGACCACAGAACTGCAGAGATTGTCTTGACATGTTAGGCCTGTCTGCTACAGTGTCATTGTTCACATAAGCAGTTACACGTTTAAGCCAATATTATTTAGAAAGTGTCCTGGTCAGCCTTAGGTTACAGGTCATATGTGGTGGTGATCTGGCTAACAGGACACATTAGGAAAATTATGTTAGGAAAACATAGGATGAAAATTTCAACCCCAGTTAGTCCTCTGAATTCAAATTCAAGAAGCCTGTACAAATACTAGTGATGAGCAACTCATCCCATCATAGAAACAGAGTATAAAACAAAATATTTTTCTGCTTCTGTATAACAGTTTACCTTTACCCTTCAGGTCACTAACTTAGAGGGTAACATGAAGGGAAGGGTAAAACAAACAGAAACTCAAACTCAGTATATCCTTTCCCTTTGTCTCTCACAAGACAAAGCTTTTCCCATACAATCATAAACTCTAATACAAAATTAATTGTTATTCAGTGACCTAAGAAAGTTCAAAGCTACTAAAGCTGCAAATCAGAAATGAGCCAGAGTCAGTGCTAACAAAGAACACATGCTACCACTTACACACTTGGAGACTCATTTTGAGTTGTGCTGAGTACTCACAATGCCAACTGAAGCCAGGTGGAATGGTAGGAGATCAGCACATCAGAAGATTGAGTTCTTTGATTTAAAGACTATCCTGAGGCACAGAAAGCATGACAGTGGGATGAAAGAAGGGAAGACACTGATTGTCAGTAAGAGTCAAGCATTCTGGAAAAACAAGTTGAAGCCAACAAAATAATCTTCTCCATGTCCCACTGCTCAGAAGGACATAAAACTAAGCACTCTAAGAATCCAGGGGTGAGAAATATTTGTGGAGAGGGAAAAAGTGATAAGTGGTGCAGTAGCATTTCAGAGCTGGGTTTTTAGGGTGACTGCTGAACAGATGCTTGATGGGAATACCTAAGGGAAGGCTATTATGTTCTCCAACTAGTAGAACCCACCTCTACAAACAAACGGTGTAGGAATTCTTCCACTCCTGCAGAAGGTAAAGCATGAGTAGATACCCACATATACAACCCTGTAACTTGACTGCCCAGCTGTTCAGCAATTTCTAAATCTGCATAAATATAATAAATTATATTTCACTATGAAATATATTCTCTCTAGTACCTATAAATATGACAGCTTATTGCAGAGTCTTGATTCAAGAATGTTTCTATGCCCTTGCATAGTAATTGCCTTACCCACTGACAGCTACAGCTCTATCAAGGTGCTTCATTATGCAGCGTATACAGTATTAAAACACTAAATGCTTACTAAATACTAAAACCATGTCACCCTTTCTTTCCCCTTACCAACCATAAAGGAAATGTGAATAAAGCTTGGTATTTTTGGTAACCACGAAGGAGGAACTGAATACATGTATATTAAACACCAGCAAAAAATTACAAGCTCTTTCAGTTTGTAAATTAGCATCTTCCCAGTTGTGTCAAACTGCAGGCTCAGGACTTGATCAACAATCACCACAAACGTGAAAATGAAGCAGTGTATTTCAGACTATTTTGACAGACTGGAGAGATTCAATGCTTAGCCTCTTTTTTAACTTTTCCTTTACCCTTCCTCATCCTCAAGACCATATAACAGCAGGCATTGCCCTCAGCTGTATCCTGCTGCTCTTTCTCTATTGTGAAAATTTTTTTCTGCTTCTAGAAATACAGAGAGTCTGAGTGAACTGAACCATAACCGGTATGCAGCAGCAACAAAGTGTCCCATTCTATTGGATGCAGAGCATAAAATTGGGAGAAAGAACTAGTTTCTAGCTCTTCCAATTTTTTTAAGATAAGGGTGTCTCCACCTTTCCTATCACTTAATAAGAAAATTTGGAATGTACACATCTGGAAAGTGGGATGCTCCCAGAACCTGTGAGAATCACTGGACATCCACGTGAAACACTACTTTTTTTTTTTTGCAGCATGACCCACACTGTAGACCTTTCAAGCAGTAAACTCTCAACACCTCCCTGATTGCAGTTGCCTTCTGAATGCAGGCAGTCTATTGTAGAGGGAGAAAAAGCACAAGTTAATACAGCCTGAAACCCCTTTAGATAAGTAGAGGCTTTCATCTGGCTAGAGAAATTGATGGAGGCAATGTACTTAACCTGGGAGAATGACTCCAAGATAAGCTTCCCCTCGGAGACCAGATACAGAGGAAAACAAGGAGATTCCAAAAGGTAAATAGGATACTCAGAAGAAAAGGCTTAGGGGAAAGCAAGTGGAAAGGACATGCCATTTTCAAGTTCTTCAGGAAAGATAATCTTTAATGGCTCCCTAGTCACCAAGTCCCAAATACTGCAATAAGTAAGTTGCTAGTGTGCTAAAGCCCCAATTAAATAGTTGACATCATCACGCCAATGTCTAGTCGAGTCTCATACACTGCAGTCAAACATTCTGAAAGAACAACATTTTTGGTTCCTTGTGGAGAGGGGATGGATATAAATGTATATAATTGCTTTGCTGTATTATGCATTAATGCTAGTTATCAGCTGTTACCAGAACTGAGCAGTTTGTGAATATGTTATTTTAAGCTCTCCCTGCTGCAATATGTAGATGCCTTGAGTTTTGCCTATATTTATGCAATTAAGCTGCATTTAAGTTTCCACTGCCAGAGGTGATTTCTGTGGTAATGTGTTGTGAGCTTCTCTCCAGAACAGGCTTTCAATAATACAGATCCCAATAAAGCTTTAGTGTAAACACACTGCTGAACCTTGAGGATGAAATACACAAGATTCGAGTACTGAAAATAAAGCCAGGGTACATATCTATGTCTTTTCCTCTTTTCTGTGGCTGGCTGAGCAAGCTTTCCTGAACAGGAGGTGATCTTGTTATGAATTTAATCAACGTTGTGTTTAGTGGTCCCTAAGTTCCACGTGTCTTTCCATACCTTCACTGGCTATTACTGTTTTTAAACAGCTGTTACTGAAAACTGCAAGAGAAAACTATACTCTGATAGTCTAATTCTTATATATATAGCTTCTCACATGATTCGACATCAATTTGGATGAAATGAACTATAGATCCTACATGTCCTGAATGTTCCTTGTAAAAAATTGAAGGAAAAGGAATAATTAGAAAATGTCTAAACACTGGTTATGTCTGACCAGACTGAAAACAGCACAGCTTACTCTGTGCGTGCAGGCTCCCAGCTACAGTCTGTACAAGTCTGATGCACCTTGCTCAGTAGCTAGGGCCCCAACTGAAACTCAGGAGAAGGCCAGCCAGACTCAAAAGAATGCATATGTCTTTCTAAACACTAGCCACATTAAACAACTTAAAGAAAGGGTTTTAACTGGTGCATTTGAAAATGAAATGTGCTAAGAAATTTATGCTTCCCTTCTGCTGGTGTACAGGGAAAATATCTGATAAACTAAAGATGAGTAAACATGGATCAGGTGAAAAGTTCTTCCAGCCATAGTTAAAGAAATGGACACAAAATATTTGGAGAGCTTGTTTTTTGTTTTTTTGTTTTTTGTTTTTTGGGTTTTTTTTAAGTGCAGTAATTAGACCTGTTGTATCTGTGTTGATGTGTGTGTTTCCAGGATACTGTAATCTCATCTTTCAGGGAAGGGGGTTACGGCTTGCAAAAAAAATCAAGGAGCCTACCCCTCTTCCCTGAACAAGTATCCCTTCTCTCTGAGTGACTTAGATGGGCATATTCATAGAAGGGTAGTCCTTCATTCTCTGAATAAGCAGATTATCAAACAGCAGGCATTGCTAAGGGCACAAAATCAAACTTGATGATCTGATGCAATATGGCAATTCCTACAGCACTACCAGTGGTTCATTTCCATACAAAGTCCTTCAAATAGCTAGATAAGAATTCCACACTCCCTTGGATATCTCTGTCAACACAATTTGCATTGCATGTAATATTTATTACATCCTTCAGGCATTGCACGTGACTTGTCTCACACTGACATCTCTACAGGTCCAGGTGCATGTCATATTCCCTGAGAGGTTATGAAGGAACTCCTTGGCAAAGGAACTCCAAGAGGCAGTCAAGGGCCTAAGAACCAAAATGATTAGTTGGGATTGCACTGAGACTGTGAGACATTATGAGCCAGCTCTATGAAAATACCTGTTCAAAGCAAAAACTAAGACACAGCAAACATTCCATATTAAGGAACAGTCTGGCACACTGGTAGCTAATTGATTGTTAATGTTTAGAATATTTGTCAAATGGCGCATAAGGAGACAATTAAGCCTCCATAGTGCTTATAAGCTGTAGAACTGATTTTTGCAAGTCTTATTTGATAGAAAATAACAGCAGGTTCCACCCTGCTAACAAAGTTTATGCAGCTAAAGTAGGCAACGCAGTTTTCATCTGACAGTGTGTCACTTACATAGCATTTAAGGTCAAAATGTGGACTCTCCACCTGCTTATATCATCAATTATCTTCTCTTTAATGAAACTGCATGTTTTAGAGACAGAAATCAATCCTACACTTTTAAAAAAGCAACTGTTTACTTTTGAGTGTTCAATAATCAGATCAACTTCTCTTCTTTCCTAAAGAAGAGCAGGTTTTTAAAGACCTTTCCCTGAGCAGCATTTTCTATCAAAATACTTGTTAGGTAGTGTTTTTTCCCCTCAGTTGTTGGAAAAAATGCAAAACAAATATTGAAAAAATGTAGCTGGTTTTTCACTATAGAGAGTATACTGATTTGGGGTTTTAGCACAACAATATTCTCTTTGAAATATGGAGATGTCTCTGATTGGAATTCAAAATAAACAAGGAACTCCCAGCCAAACCTTAGAGAAAGGACAAAAAGCAGATATAAAGCAGTTATCTCCCCTGTCAGCATGCTAAGCAAAGAATTCACCCTTGATTTCTAGCAAATATTTTGGTGAGAGCAAGATGAGGTCTTTAGGAACTGAGAGGTAGAGACAAAATATGCTTCATTGACTGTGCTCTGGAAATAAAATGGAAGGGCTCCATACTTGTAAAAGTAAAATAGAACCTTTTGAAGAAAAGGGAGCATTGCAGAATCTAAACTCATTTCCTTTGCAATAACCTCTCCTCCATCTAGGTGCCATACTAATTGTTACCTCTTCCCTTTTGGTAAGTTTTATAAAGTTTTTTATGTCTTTTTCCAGTTGTTTGGGCTGAAATCTACTAATACGTAACCAGCCTGTGGACATACCGTCATCATATCATGTATTCTATATACCTACATGTAACACCTAGCTTTTGTCACCTCTTAAATATGCTGGAAACACCTTTCCACACCCCCCCGCCCCCCAAACAGTCCATTGTAGCAAAACATACTTCATGAGTGCCAAAAAAGATATACTGAAGCATGCTGTTAGGTTTTCTTCTGTTCTAAAAAGTTGTCTACACTGTAGTTCGGATAGTATATGCAATGCATCCACCCCTTGCCATGACTTTTTTGGGGAATATCTTATCATCACCTCATTGAACTGGTATGCATCTAACAAGGATTATAGTCATTTGGCTGCCTTCAGCACTAGCTTCACCATAATGCTTCCTAATGGCTTCTGAACAGACTGCACATCTATCTGGTGCCTCAAGGTGAATTGACAAACTCATTCTGCAGCACAGAACATGGCCAGCAGCTCCTTTTTAATTTGAGCTTATCTCCCTTCTATGGCCATCAAAGCACTGCAAGCTCTACTAACTGGCTCTACCTCAGTGCTGCTCCTAGCCCTCCTTCCTAGGCATCCTTACCTCTATTGTTATACTTCTAGCCACTCCACAGTAAGACTGAAAGTGCTAAAGGATGGTACTGGTCTTGCGACTTCCTCTGCTCTATCAGATACTTTTTGACCACATCAGCTTTAGCTATCCCAAAGGCCCATAGGTGTATCAAATCTGGAAACATACTTGGTAACTGTTCTAAAACTACTTGACCTGCATGCCTTGAGGTAGATGTATTCCTAATGCTTCAGTTTCTCTGGCTCTAGACACAGCTTTTCAGATGTCACATGCTCTCTTCACCTTCAGTTTTTGACACAGCTTTCGCCTTAGTTTGACATCCTGCTCCCAACACCTACTTGGAGTTGTTACAACTTGGTATAGTGCAGAATTCTTTCTGCATTGAGGCCTCCTTCTGCTGCAGGAAAAGCAATATGAAATAGGACAAGAGGAAATGGTCTCAAGTTGTGCCAGGGGAGGTTCAGGTTGGATATTGGGAAGAACTTCAAAATGTTCAAAAAACATTTATTTGTGGTGCTTCGAGACATGGTTCAGTGGGTTTAGCAGGCATGGTGGACCTGATGATCTTTGAGGTCTCTTCCAACCATAATGATTCTATGATTCCATGAAATGCGTTTTTTGTGCTTGAGGTTCCCTCTAGCCCTGGTTTCCATCGACAGTGAAATGCCTCAAGTCACACTGAAGGCCAGAAATGTTTTTGTTGTTTTTCCTTTCCCCTTCTTTTTCGTTTATGGTTTTAAGAAAAAAAATCTCCTGAAACCCATAGCAAAGGTTGTCAAGGAGCTGAGGGGCTGATACTTCTTTTTCATATTAGTGCCCTGATCTCAAAGCTTAGCACTGTAAGATGATCTATACCTTATGGAAGCATTGAATGAGCACTATACTTACGACTTTTTGCTTGATGTTTCCAATGTGTCATATTTTATGGAGGCCCTTGATGACACTGCCAGGACAAGTGTCAAAATCTGATTACCATTTCTTTTGACAATATTTCTATTGAAATAGATAGGTCATCAGAAACAATATTTTTGACCTTGTACTACTTTGAGATATGAGAGTGCACAAGACTACACAGCAATCTGTCAAAAGTAATATTCTATCTCTACATGAACTGAGATTGTTTGTACACTGACTAATTTTTATCCTTTATTTTTAAAACAAAAGGAAGATGTATAATATTTATCCAGAAGCTTAGCTGACAGCAATTATTATGGCTAACAAAGACAAAAGGACAACATTTTATGTCATTTTGACCTGACTGAATCATCTGATGTGTTCTATTTTCAGGGTGGATTTTATGTTAAAACAGCCATAGCTTGCTACTATCACAAGTAAAATGGTTAAGGAGGTTATTGTAAGGTCTCTTTCATCTGGAGAAAAGACATGTAAAACCCAAACTTACTTCAAAACTTCCTGAATTATTAAATTCATGCTGGTAACATCCCTCTACCTAATGCATTACGCATTGAAATTCTGGCAATTAAACACTAGCTCATTGCTCAAAATCTGTTTTAAAAATTTACTTCGTATTGCAAAGCATCAGTTGAAAGTACCTGATGCTATTATGGCAAAATATTTTATTACAAGGTGTCCTGCTAATCCAACACAAACATGAAAGTAGTTTACCTGGAATGTTTCCACAGAACAACTTAAACACTAAGATGATCATTAGGTACAACTTCCAAGATAAATTACAAATTTTAAAAGCCATTTTTTAAACAAAGTTATTCTTATATTAATCCATATGAGTGTTTTTCATATTTGATTTATTATATTCAATGAGTCTGTCCAGCCTTCAGCTGAAGATATTAAAATATGTGTTGCCTCATTTTTGTGAATTATTAGGTACTGGAATAATCTTAAGAAGCTTTACTTACATTTTCACTTTAATATCTAGCATCATCTGCAAAATATGTTATATCTTCTCTAAGCTGATATTTGATGATAGGGAATCACAGATCTTTCAACAAGCAAAGTAGGATCCAGAATCTTTGAAGACCTAGATTAACTCCCAACCCCCAACTGAAAGTCTGGGCAAATCCCCCTATAATTCTCAGGCTGTTAATAATAATTTGAAAAAAAATTAGTATTATGTACCTACAGAAAACTGATAGAGCCTAATGACTTGGGAAGAGTAGACAGAAGGTGTGATTCATATACATATTCACCTACCTGTTGATAAAAAACACATATTTTAAGAAATGATAAAACCCTCTAAAATGCCAAATTTCATATGATAAAAAATAATAAAAGCTTAATCAAATTTCTGTCAGAGGCATCTTTATCATACCTCTACTATCCTGCAAAAAGATTCTAATAAACAATGTAGTACAAATGTGTTATTGTTTAGAGCGATTGCCACCAACTCCAAGCTGTGTGGTGCGGTTGACATGCTGGAGGGAAGGTATACCACCCAGAGGGACCTTGACAGGCTGGAGGGGTGGGCCCGTGCGAACCTCATGAAGTTCAACAAGGCCAAGTGCAAGGTCCTGCACATGGGTTGGGGCATCCCAAGCACAAATACAGGCTGGGCAGAGAATGGATCAAGAGCAGCCCTGAGGAGGAAGACTTGGGAGTGTTGGTTGGCTGAAAGCTCAACGTGATCCAGCAATGTGCACTTGCAGCCCAGAAAGCCAACCGTATCCTGGGCTGCATCACAAGAAGCATGGCCAGCAGGCTGAGGGAGGGGACTCTCCCTCTCTGCTCCTTTCTGGTGAGACCCCCCTGCAGTACGGGACCCCAACACAAGAGAGACATGGACCTGTTGGAGCAAGTCCAGAGGAGACCACGAAGATGATCCGAGGGCTGGAGCACCTCTCCTATGAAGACAGGCTGAGAGAGTTGGGGTTGTTCAGCCTGGAGATAAGGCAGCTCCAGGGAGACCTTAGAGCAGCCTTCCAGTACCTAAAGAGGCTTACAAGAAAGCCAAGGAGGGACTTTTTACAAGGCTGCCTAGTGATAGAACAAGGGACAATGGCTTCAAACTGGAAGAGGGAATATTAGGAAAAAATTCCTCACTGTGGGAGAAAGCCAAGGAGGGACTTTTTACAAGGCTGCCTAGTGATAGAACAAGGGACAATGGCTTCAAACTGGAAGAGGGAATATTAGGAAAAAATTCCTCACTGTGGGGTTGGTGAGGCACTGGAACAGGCTGCCCAGAGAAGTTGTGGATGCCCCATCCCTGGAGGTGTTCAAGGCCAGGCTGGATGCAGCTTTCAGCAACCTGGTCTGGTGGAAGGTGTCCCCGCCCATGGCAGGGGGGTTGGAACTAGGTGAGCTTTAAGTTCCCTTCCAACAAGCCATTCTGTGATTACAGGCTTAATTCTGTTGCCCACACATAGGCACATGGTACCATTTAAGATGCTCTCTTGGTGCCTACCTAGCCTCCAGCTGCAGTTCCAGAAGGCCTCTCACAGGTTCTGTGTCACATCTGATAGCCCCCTGTATCAACACTATAACAGATTTAAAAAAAAAAAAATCAGATAGTACAGTATTCAATAATAAGTGAAGAAGTTTACTCTTAGACTTGTTTTCAACTTACTTTGCTTGTATAACCAGATTTCATAGATTATATACTAGCCAATGGCTTAGCTAAAAAATTCCATCCAACATACTTATAATCAGTAATAGAAACAAGCGTAAAATAATCACACAGGAAATAGCGAGAGAGAGATTTTACACATCTAAATGCAACCTCTGGTAATTCAGGTCTTTTCTTATGCCAATAATAGAACTGCTTAGGATTTAGCAGCAGAAGACAATTGCATGTCATGGAGTGGCATAATACAAAATGAGAAATTTTTAAAATCTGTGAGAAAAATTACATTATTAGCATTCATAGCGCAGCCTATAATGTACCTTATTTCCGTTACTTAAAAGTAGCATTTGTTTGATCTATTCAGAGCAATTTTGGATCAGAAGATTTAATTCATGGACACAATCTTGTTACAGTATCTGAGACCAACAGGACTATTGCTGCCTTTCCTGCACACCACAGGACTTCTGTGTACAGACTGTAAGGATATATTCATGTTTAATTATTACGAAAATGTCACGTAAAGAATGAGAAGGGAGTTAAATCACTGCACAAAGATTTAAACTGGAAGCTGGTAAAGTTTTAATAACACTCTGCATGTGAATTATGCTTCCAATAACACATAAATGTATTATGAAGCTTTAGCTGATACAAAGCAGTTTCTTACAGCTTAATGTATTTGAAAAGAAAATGGCTGTACTTTGTGGTAACAGAAATACCAATTATGAATCAAACTTGTAGTTTAATTCACTTAATTATAGCTGCAGTTAAGTTAAGGCAAAAGCCATGTTTAAATACTTTTTCTTCAGTTCGTGAAAGTGGGGAGACAATATTCATTTCCTCATATTTATTGGAGTACAGTAATGAAACCCCAGCCATTCGCTGCACTGCCATGCACTCTTGGCACGCTTCTCATTTTAGCTGGACTCCAGCCATACCACAGGCCACCTCCTGCCATCCACCACACGAAAATGGCAGTTCCTCTGTCACCGGCCATTTCCCTTTTTACCTACCACAGCGCCTCCAGCCTTACCTCTGTATCCCAGGATATCCCACCATGCAAATGTTACAAGCATCTGCAGGAGAGGGTAGAGAGGCAATTTTGGAGGAAGCTAACACACTTGATACTTGGTGTATCAGGTGCCTGTGCCGAGGTATTGGCGGGAATCTCTGTGAGGAGAAGTCAGGGCTGCCCTGTGCCTGTCACAGCTGGTTCCAACCGGTCCCAGCCAGGTCCACAGCAGCCCCACGGCAGGGCACAGCTGAGCCCATCACCGACACTGGTGGAGCCTCTGTGGTAACAGATTTAAGAAGGGGAAAACTGCACAGCTGTGAGGAGCAAGGAAAAAAGTGTGAGAAAAGAGCCCTGCAAGCACCCAGGTCAGAGAGGGAAGAGGAGCTCTGGGTGCCTGAGCAGAGACTCCCCTGCAGCCCCTGGAGAGACCATGGCGGAGCAGACTTTTTCCTGAAGGACTGCAGCCTGTGGAGAAGATCCATCCTGGGGCAGCACGGAAGTGTGAGCTCTAGGTTGCATAAGCCGACAATAGCACATGTACTTGCTCCATCAGAAGCCATGTGAATTTCCCTGATCCAAGCTGCTAAGACCACCTTGCCTCAGGAGGTGAAAGCAACAGTATCACCAGGCATTTTGAAGATAGCTTGTGGTGGCCCCATGTAAAAAATTGCTTGGTCTTCAGATTCTTCTTCATCTTGCTTACTAATGAGAGGATGAGCAGCTGTGTTCTTTCACTACAGTCACCACAGGAAAAAAGCTTAAAAAAAACCCACTTGTGTTGGTGTACTGGATTCTAGCTACAGACTAATATCCCTCTGCAAGAAAAATTAACATGTTAAGGAGTATTTAGAAGAAGGGATTTTTATTGTATTACAAGATTTTTACCTCATATATATGGAAGCATTATTCTGTCAAATAAAGGCCTCATCACAATCTCGACTGCAGGGGAGCCATGACAGAGCCTGACAGCTCAGATTTGTCCCGACTGCTCGTTTTAGGATTTAAATAGCAGTCTCCAGCCTCAGCCCTCATCCCTACATCTGCTTTAGCTGGAAGTGAGCAAGAACATCCAAAATTTACACAGATGGACCCCTTTCAGCCTCATGACAGCTGCCAACCCTTCAAAAGCCACTGCTATTCTGTTCCCACTGCTCCACCTCTGGGAAGGCAACCACAATATTTCATGTACATTTAACACTAATATGAAATATTTATTACCCTTTCCAACTTTAAGTTCTATTTAGTGTCTTATCTCAAACCTCAGATTGGCGCCAAAAAAACCCCAAACCATACAACTGGAAAGATTTCAGTCCCTAAACCCATGAAAGCTGTGGTTAAGGCAGTTGCTTCACAAGATCATAATTAAAAGTTTATTTGCACTGTACATAATCAGCCCTCTTACACTCTAAATTATCTTGTCATTACAGTGGTACAGGAACTTTAGGAGATGTTAGAGGATTTGAACCTGCATTATCTCATTACTCTTATGCAATCTGTCAATAAATCAATGTATTGTGTATGACTGCAAGTGCCTGGCACATTCTTCCTAACTGTCTACCCCAACAGTAAAACTCACTAACATCCCCGAGCATCTCAGACCCCATACCTCAACCTCTGATGCAACACAAAGCCCTCATACTCTAAAAGCTCACAAGAGTGCAAACTGGCCCCATCCCAGCCCACTGGCCAAGCATACAAGCCTTTAGGTTACCCACCAGGCTTCCCTGCCTGCACAGACAGCTTTGCCCCTGACAATTAGGGCACCTACAGCCTCTGACCACCTGCACAAGGGGAAGATGGGCACAATGTCAGCAGATGGTGTGTAGAATAAGGCGAACAAAAGCAAAAACTCAATTCACATCAAAAGGTGGAGGATGCATGTTGAGGTCCAGCTGGAGCGACGCAGGAAGCGTGAGTGGCACAGCACAGAGGCTCAGCCAGGTCATCTGCCACAGAATGGCGGCATGAGGGAAGGACAAGAGTGTTGTGTGACAAGGACGCAGAGCAGGGTAGGGCTGATGTGCAGCTGAGGGAACAAGAGATGTCCAAGGAAAGGTTGGGGCCAGCCTGCCACACCTGCACTCTACATGTGCCACCACAGCAGGAAGGGGCTGAACCTGAGCACCCCCATGCTCACAGTCATCCCAGCTGGGTACTGCCACCCAGTCAGCTGGGGGACACAGACTGCAGGCTGGGTGGGGACACGTGCAGCAGCTCCCCTGTGGGTACAAGGCTGCAATGGGGTCAGGCCCTCACCCAGGTCTGGTGGAGGCTCTGGGAGCAGTAGGCCAAGGAATCACACCTCAATGCTCATCTGCCCCAGCAGTGATGCTTTAGCATGCCAGCATCCTCCTTCCCAGGGGTGTGGGCATGGGAAGGTCAGTTTTCAATTCCTCCCCAAGGGGGACAAACAGCTTAAGTCCAGCTCAAAGGATTGGAAGGTGGTGTTAAAAAAAAAAAGTTTCACACACACATGGAGAGTCTGAAAGACCAGAGGTAGTGCCAGGAACAGCCTGCAGTGTGAGGGGAAGGGTCTCACCTTCCACAGGCTCCAGCTCCAGCTTCAGGTACTTCCATCTACTCCCCATCAGGCTTCTTTGAAGAAACAATGTGCCAATACATTAAGAACCCCTTCTTAGAGTAAACACCTCTGAAAAATTCTCACAATTTTCTTCTACTATTATTTCCTCTAAAACTCTACCCCTCAAGCCCAGAAGAAACAAACCTCACTTAAAAAAAAAAAATCTTTTCAAATCCCACCAAAATCTGTTCTCTGTTATATTAACCAGTGGCTAGTCAACATCCTTCCCTGGCTTTAAGGGGAGGCTTTAAGGCTTCAACTCACTCAAACTGCAGAGTCTTTGTTACAGAGACACTCCCCTGCAAGAGACAAGTTCCAGCTGGATGTTGATATTTCACATTATTCCTGCATATTAAACATTTTTAAATGTAGACGTTACTTAAGCTTTAAGCAATTTGCTAAAATACAAAGGAGAAGCTTTGGTCTTTGTAAGACTTCAAAAACACAGTATATCAGTTCTGCTCTTCTCTGGTTTTGCTGAAACAGGTGATGTTACAGCTCACTTCACATGTCCTTGGCCATTATTCCCTATTGCACATTCAACTTCCACCTTGTTAGTCAGACGTGTTGTTTCCAGCAGAAACTCCCTCCCACTTGATCCAGCCTCATGTGTTTAAACAAGAGGGGCTCCCACCAGCACCCATCTCCTCTCACTCCCTTCTTGCTAACGGGGTAGTGGATCTTCATGATTCTTGTAGTTTCATAATTATGGATATAAGATGGAGAACTTCCTCCTATTTTTAAACAGTGCCAGCTCACCTCAGAAGGTTAAAAAAATAAACACCACGTGTTATTGTATGCAACAGACTAATAATAAGGTTATGTATCCGCATAATAGGCAATGTAGAACTCTCACAGTTCTGCTTGTGGAGGAAGTTATGCAAAGCCTCCTGGTGTTAAGCATCTGGAAGGCAAGAACACCCCAGCATGCTATAAAGTGATATCCAAGCTCCTGGCAGCTCCTCACTTGCAGGAGAATCAAGCATGTATTCCAGATACTTAGCACTGCTTTCCCTTGTGTCAGCAGCTCTTGTGAGCAGGTCCAATCCATCCAGGCAAAGATGACACACACCTTCCTTCTTTCAGCCGTGGTATACTTGAAGAGAGGCACACAAGTTTCAGTCTACATATGCCAAGAATAAAATGCAACCAGGCAGACAGGATAGAAGCACAGGAAGGTCCCTCAGGTACATCCTTGTTCAGTCACTTTGTTTGCTAAAGTTGCATCTGTGATACAGAAGTACTCAAGGCTGTGGACCCAGAAAGTGGGTACAGAAGCCTTGCAAATTTCAGAGACACAAGATGGGGATACTTCTACACATCCAGAGTCAGCTGAATGAAGCAAACATCCAAAAAAATTCCTTTGACTTTATCTGTTATCTAATATATTCAATAGCAAGATTGCTGCAACTGAGCAGTCTGTGCTGACACCTCACAGAGGCCAGAAAAGCACTCTCAGCTGCATTTCCAGTTCTCCTTCTCATCAGCACCTGAATGAGTGTGTAGTGAATCCTGGGTGCAGGGGGGAGAGAAAAAGAAAAAAAAAATACAGAAGAGATTTCTTGTGTGCCCACTTCCCCTTTAGTCCTTACTGCAAGAAGAGGATCAAATGATCCCAACCCATCCTTTTACCCAGAAGGCCAGGTAATGTTATACAATCCCAACACTCCAGTAGATATTTTGCCACCAAGAGCTGCCCCACCACATTCCCTCTCTGCAGTTTTATCTCTCCTGCCACTACAAGTTTTAGTTTGAATGATCTTGCTTAGAAAGAAAAAGAAGCATCTCAGAGCAAACATCTCTCATCCTGGTTGCACAAGGCAGGTTTTGGTAGCACAAGATTTTTCTTTACCTGAGTTAGAAGTTGATGACGTCTCAGCTGTCTATAGAACTGCAATACAGAAGGATCAGCTCTCACTACTTTTGGGTCAAAATCCAGAACACGGAGACCTGCAAGGCTACGGGCTCGGGAGAGGGCTACATAAGCCTGCCCACTTTCAAAGACACGGGACAGGGAGATTTCCACGCAATCTAAAGACATACCCTATGAAAAACACAGAGAAGTTTGTTACAGAACAATCAAACAAAAAAGAACACTGTGCTGTATTGACACTAAGCTGTCCTGCGAGTCTGTCAAAGGTACCACCCTTGATGTACAGGCTTTATAAAAAAAAAAAAAAAAAGAAGGTTGATCAGCCATCAAGCAGTAAATAATGCTGCTTTATAGTCTAACACCAACTATACCGATGGCAGCACCCTTATGGAAACTCTAGCAGTATTGCTAGCCCATCTTTAGCCCTATAGACAAGCATCACAAGCAGAAAAAGTGCTGCCTTCTCTGCAACTAAACACACATATTCTAGAGGTGCCCCAGAGCAAGGGCCTTTCAGTTTGCCTCCCATTTTACCCAGGAAATAAGGTTTATGGCAGTGTAAAATTCTATAGACGGCTGTATAAGAACACCCACCTGACTCTTGTGAATGGAAATGGCCCATGCCAATTTTAAAGGCAACTGTTGACGACTTAGATGAACTCCTGATGGTCCTTTGAAGACCCATTTCTCCATTTTTATGACCTGTGTGACCCCGCAGAGAAATCTCACCTTAGGCAGCCCTGTAGGAGTGGGAGCAGGAGAGAAACGGGGATGGATTCCTGACAGTCAGCAGCCAGGAAGCCAGCAGCCTAAGAATATTTTTTTTTTTCTTTCATGAATTTTAGGGCTGCAATAGGAAAAAAAATCCCACACCAAAAGAAAAACACACCCTAAACCAACACACAGTAAATAGGATGTCCTGAAATGATGTTTAATTCTCCTGCTTAAGTAGGTCCCAAAGAAGTTAATCTATCAGTTGATATGTAGAGAAAAATACACATTGCAGGTAGCAGAACACTATTCTGAGAAAAACAAGCAAACACACACCAAACCACCAAGAACTGCTTCAACAGACAGAAAATGCAAATAAGCATACACATCTGGAGAATAAAGAAAAGCAAACACAAGAGGCCCTATAGATAACTACAGCTGATACAGTGCTTGACATTACAGCTCACGACAGCCCCAAGCCTCTCACTGCAGAGAAGTCCTCCTTCCTGCTTTCCCTCAAACTATTCTTACCAAAGCAGTAAACAAAATTAACAAGCCATCAGCCATCCATAATAAATTGTTTTGTTTTTTTCTCTTCCTTCAACAACAGATGAAAAAGCTTACTTACCCTTCTGTTCACTTTCAAATCCTACAACAACTCCTCGTGCTCCATTCACCAGCCCTTGAGACACATCCAGATTCTTAGCTAGCATCACCTACAGAGAAAAAGAAAAATCCTTTAGTGCACTGGCTTTACAGCCAGTTCAGCTACCTACAGCTAAGCTTCTAGCCAGGAAGCATAAGCACAGCAGGCTGATATAGCCATGGCCACATCATCCTATCACAGGATAGAGCACCATCTCCTCTTTGATTTAAACTATTTCACTGCCTTTCCTTCCTAGTATTCCCAACTACATCATTCTGCAGCACTAACACTTCACTTGAGCTGCTTCTGTCCTCAGCTGTGAGCTCAGATACAGGGAACAGATTCCCCTTCCCCAAACACCAACCAGCCTAAACTTATATAGATTCTGGGATCACCTAAGAAACAACTTCCCAAGGCAAACGGTACTGCTGCTAAGCACAATCCTGCATCCTTTCCACTCTGACAGCCCTAGCTCCCAGCAAGGTGCCCAGTCCTGCAAATTTGGCAAGCTGTGCCATACCCTTACAGCACAGGAGGGCTGCTGTAGCTGGAGCTCAGACTGCAGGCAAGGACCACCTTTGCTACCTGGAAGGTTCTAAATCTGATTGGAAATGTGTGTCAAAGTCATAGCAGTCACCACTGTTCACAAGACATTGACCCGCACTCAAATGAAACTAATTCTCTGTCTGGGTAAGATTCCAAGCAGAAAGGATGCAAAGATTCGGACAAAGTCTTCTGCTGGCCTAGCATAGCCATTCTACACAGAATCTGCATTCTATACATTAATCTACTCTATACATTTATCTGCTATTCCTTTATTTTTTCTTATGCCATTTGATCTGCTGGTCTTTCACAAATGTATGTACACATGCTTACCTGAGCTCCAAGCTTTAGCTCAACTCTACCACCCACAGGACACTGAGCATCAATTAACTTCACTAGCATTGGGTCACTGTCCAAAGCCTCAAAGGAGTGCACTTCTCCTATTAAGGAAAGACGTAACAAATTGCAACCATTGAACATATTCTACACAGCATTGCGGGAGGCTCAGCATTAGTTTCTAACAGTAATCCCTCTCTTAATATCCATTCTGCTCTCCTGGTGGGACATCTTCACACAAACCTTGTCACATCTAACAGCAGAAAGCTCATTATTGGTTCTCTTCTCAACATAACTCCCAGAGCACGAGAAGGCTCAGGAGTCAAAGACCAGCAGCAAATAAGAACTGAGCAGTCACCATTTTGAGCATATGACCAGTTTCACTTGCTGCCAATACCAGATCTCCAAAGAGGACTAAGGAAGAATCCTAGGGCCAGACAGGGAGGCAGAAGTGAAATAGCCCTTAATTCAAGTCATGGCTGGATAAAGCACAGCCTTTCTGAGATGCTAAAGAAAGAAAAAGCAGGAGTATGAAGGCAATAAGTGACGCACTCTACCTCACAACAAGCAATGAGCTCACTGTCTATTACCCACCAGGAAGTAACAGCGTGGATTTTTAAGCAAAAAGCTGGTAATTTTTTCCCTAGGCAGCTCAACTCCAACACGCACAGCTTGGACTGGTGCTGCTGTGCATGGCAGAACACCAGTTCCTCCTGACACCACAGCATCCCCATTGCATCCACTCAGAGCTCAGCCCCAAAGACAGCTGTTTCCTCCAAGGAGTTCACCTGATAGCTGTTGCAAGCGCCTCTCATTAGTTACTTCTACATCATCTTTATGGGTGCAGAGCCGCGTAGCCAGGATCCCATCACGCTCAGAGCTGTTAGCAGCAGTCTGCATCAGCTGTCTGGTAACCTCCTCTGTGCACCTGGTAACCAGGAAAAAGGGATTGTCATTTAAAGTGATCAAGTGCACCTGGTAACCAGGAAAAAGGGATTGACATTTAAAGTGGTCAGGAAGAGGACTAGAGCAGTAGTAACCTCTGCACAGCTGGATCAGGTGGTGTGAGCCTCAGGCCTCTAGAGAGAAGGACAGAGAAAGATAACTACACAAAGTTGGAGAGTGGTGCAAGTGTGTGACGCAGCCCTGTCCTGGCCACTGCCAGCTCAGGATCCATTGAATTCCTTAGCAGGAATTGTAAAGAGGGACCCTAGAAAGGGTCCTTCCTTACTAGAGTAGCATATATAAGACCTGCTTACATTAACTACAGCATTTATAGCTATTGCCCCCAGCCACGCATTCCTGATAGAGCACAGAGAAGTTTTTCCTCTGCTCCATCAGTAGGGAGCAGGGATTACAAAGAGAGACAAGTTTCTCACCTGCCTAAACGAACTGCACTCAGGAGCGAGACAAAGTTCTTGTCGGTCTGTCTCCGCACTTCGGTCAGCTCCATATTTATGTGGATGCATTTCCTCCAGCTTTTTGCCTGGCAAATCATTCTCTTGTTAAGAAAGAGGCAGACTTGAAGTACGAGAATGAGTTTAGGGACAGTTGTGTACCTGGAAGCAGAACTTGGTTTCTTCATTAGCCTTGCAGACTGGAGGTAGCTGCAAGAAGTCCCCACAGATGATTAGCTGAATTCCTCCAAAAGGCTCGTCTCGTTTTCTGACTGCCCTGAAAAGGAGGGAAGAGAGAAGTTTTGAATGCACTCCAGGACTTGGACACAGTCAGGTCTCAGAAGTTACTTCTTAGTCTTCCGGTATATTCAAACATACACTACCTGCAGTAAAAGATCATTATCCTCAGCTGTGTCAAAAGAACTCAAATAATTAAGCAATGCTATTACAAGACATTAAATTTGCTTTGCTTAGCCACCTCAGAAAACATTACCAGTCTTGGTTCTTTGGTAGCTGTTACACCACAGCTGCTTCTCTCTGCAAGAGAGAACTGCTGGGCCCAGCAGACAGGTGTGTCCTGGACTCAGCTCTACAGGTAGCACTTGGCTCCAGAGATGGAAACCGCAACCAGAACAGCCATAGCAAGGGAGTGGGGACATGATCAAAATCTATCTCAAGATAAAGATCTGCCCAGATGCTGGCTATGATTTCATGCTCCCTTCCAGTCCTCTGTCAGTGGTTGCCTTGTATCCATTCACGTAACCAGAAGAAGGAAGCAGCCTAGAAGTTTAAGGAAATTAATTTCTATTAGTTGTTTGACCTGACGGTTGCTTACCTCGCCACTGCCTCCAGCTTGTCGAAGAACTTGCCATCCACCATTGAGATCTCCTCAATAATTAAGTGCGGGCAGGCCAGCCAGTGCTGGCGCACCCCAGGCCTCTCTGCCAGCTGAATACACTGTTCTAGCGGTGCCTTCCCAGAGCCGATCCCTGGCAGGGGAGAAGAAAACAAAGCTTTGGGAAGCTCCTGACTCTTTGAAAAGGGAGCAAGAGGTCCCAGCCCCTCACTGGCGGGCAGACCATTACCTGCAAAGGCGTGGAG
>NW_009605598.1:0-35035 GCF_000690535.1 Cariama cristata | reverse complement strand
GGCAGCGGGCAGCGGGCTGAGGAGCAGTGCGTAGGCTCTCTCTTCACGGGGCAGAGCGCACAGGGCTACCGGAGGGAGCTTGTTCTGATCTGAAAAGTGGTGTTTTACTTTTAAACATTAAATAACATGCTTGAATTAAGCTTCTGAAATTATGTTTTTTATCCCTGACGATTAAATGCTTGCACTCTATAAGCAGAGACCTGGTGGGGCAGCTGTGCTTTTAGAGAAAGTCTTCAGTATGCTGTCGCGTTAGTTGCGGGCTGGTCGTGATTGACACTCTCCAGAAAAATTGAACTGTGGTGCCTGTGCTGCGAACTCCTTAAATCAGGTTTTCAGAAGCAATGTAGTCCTTCTTGCAGCTGCCCAGGTTTCCTTTAATTACTTTAGCAGTGCAAATTTAAACAGATGTTTTTGTTTTGGGCTGCTGTTCTTGCAGCGTTTTCAGAGACAGTAACTCTCTTAAAGGTTATGAACCACAGAAATTAATTTCAGTTTTTAACTTGGTAGAAAATATTATGTCATAAGCCCTCTCCCTATTTGTTCGTTTGTTTGGGTTGTGGTTTTTGTTTTGTTTGTTTGTTTTCTAAACATGAAGCATGAGAGATTTTATTAATTGTGTTGATTTCCAGAATTGCAGGAAGCTTAAATGCTGAAGACAAATGCCAATAGAAGCTTTTAGCTATGAATGTGGTTTTAAATCACTGAGCATTGACCAAAACTAATTTGTAGTATTTCTCTAGTGGCCTGATTGGGTTGTAGTTGGTTGATGTAATTATAAGAGTCTGCCCTCTTAAATCATGTTGTTCTCCTGTTACTAGGTCAAACCTGTTCTTTTAGTTTTGATGTCCTCATTCAGATTTGTTTTCCCGTAATGAAACATGTGAGAGATTTGAAGTGAAATCAGTCAGTAACTTCCTTCAGCAAATTAAAAGTTCACCAGTTTTTCTTTGGATATGTTTCTGCTTGAGGTTCATGTTAGAGGGTGTGAGTTAGCTGCTCGTAACTATCTGAGATAGTCGTCATGCTCCAGGACTCTCTTTTTAGTACGTCTTATTGACAGTAGTAAGTTTGCAGTATAATACTTGGCACTGTCTTCAGTGAAACTAATTCCAACACTGAGTTTATCAGTACCAGCAGGTCAGAGGTGTAAGTTGTGGTGCTGAATTCTATGTTTTTCCACAAAAGAAAATCTAAACAAAACTGTGTAATGTTGTATATGAAGACAAGATATAGTCTTAGTCATTTTTGTAGCCCTATTATTTGTAAAAATACCCAGAGTTCTGTTATTTATTCATAACCAGGAATCTAAAAATTAAGACTGTGGACCTTGTCACAGAGCGAAATAGATAATACCCTTACAGGAATTCGAAACCATTTTCTCCTATAGAAAAGATGGAGTTTTTCCCCCATCCATTCTCTTCAGAGGGTAGTAGATAGCATTCACCATCTGCTTTGACATCTCGACTAGAGAAACAATGAGCTTTATGTTTCAGTCTCGTTATGCAAGACACAGAGAATGAAGACTGTGTCTATACTCAAAAGTTCAGAACCAGCTAAGGTGACTTTGACTGAGCCAGCTCCAGCCCAGCAGCTGTAAAGGTGTTGACAAACCAGAGTCCATAGATCACTGCTGAGATAGTCAGTGGGCTGGAGCACTTGGTGTGTGAAGAGAGTCTGAGGGAACTGTGCGTGCAGCTTGGAGAAGAGAATGTGGCCGAGGAATATAGTTACTGTCTTCCAGCGCCTCAACTAGAGAGAAAATGATGTCAGATTCCTCTTGGTGCTGCGTAGCAGCAGGAGGAGAGGCAACGCTCCCAAGTTGCAGGGAGGGAGATTCTGACTAGGTGTAAGGATGACATTCTTCACAGTGAGATGATTAAGCAGGGGAGAAGGTTGCCCAGAGAGGCAATGGCTTTAGTGAGCTTCAGATCTCAACTAGACAAGGTACTGTGCAATCTTGACAACTTTTTATAGTTAGTACTGCTTTGAGAAGCAGAGTGAATAATCACAGGTCCTTTTCAGCCTCATTTTTTTCTGCAATTCTATCATAGCATGTTTGTGTAAAGCTGTGTCCGAATCAGTCCAAACTCTGTCCATAGGCTTATTGGCTTGGTAAGTTGTAGTTTTATGATGCACCGCAGATACACTGTTAGGAGAGGTATTATGCTAGTATTAGAGAAGACTGGTAGCTGTTACACAGTCTGTGGCAAGAATCTTTTTGCAGTTGAATGTGTTAGACTACAGAAATAGATGGCTTCATATTTTCCCAGTAGAGTTACAACTGCTCCAAGTACCAGACAAAAAGCAGGCTTGTTGTGTAAATCTTTCTGTATTGGTTACAATACTGCGTTTCTCTCATTTATGCTGAAATAAGTTCGTAATCTGTGTCACTGCAGATTGTGAGACTGGTATGGCTGTTAGAATTTCGAGGTGTGAAAGATCTTGAGTATGGACCATACCTAACTGGAAGATAGACTGGTGAGAGCATTAAATGAGGGACTGAAAGAGATGTGTGGCTATTGTGGCAGAGTCTTCAGTCACCTTTTCTGTGATTGCCAAAAAAGCTAGATTGAAAAGGTCAAAATTGGCCTGCTTGGTGTTTAGAGTACTTTAATTCACTAGGCAATTTGATCTTTGTTCAAGGGGAAGCCAGGTGTGTTTAGTCTCATTTGGGTAGGATGGATCTTTTGTTCATTGAAAGAGTAGTGCTGTTGATTTTGAAACAAGATACTTAAAACATTTTGTTGTATGACTCCCTCTTGCAGCTAGTGGTAGTCAAGGAGTTTCTCCCCATCGCGTTCAGGGGAAGAGCTCCTTAGAGCTGGAATGAGTTTGCTCCCCTTTTACAAGTTGGACCACAGATTAGTTTATGAAGAGATGGTTAAGAACTGATAATGTATGTCTATCCATATGTTATCACTGTCAAATTCCTCTATTTTGAAGGAGGTTTTCTTCGGAGCCTGGTTGGATTTTTGATTCCCTTGGGAATTGCCAGAGTTTATCCTTGACTGTAAAATTCATGTAAATAGTTAAGTACCTAAACCTTGTGCGAGTTCTACACCACAGCAACTGGATTGCAAATGGTAGCCAACCTAACTTGTTTCAGGGTAGCTCAGGTATGTCTACAGAAACTTTCTGTGCTTTGTGTCTTTCCTCCATTACAGCCTTTGTGTAAGACACAAAGCAGGAGGAGAACAGCTGTAGCATTTGTAGTAGTAGTATTGTAGTATTACTGCAAGTGCAGCTGCATGGAAAGAGGTGGTGTCAGCAGCGCCAGGGTGGTAAACAGAGGAGGAATGGAAGAATAGCCAAAGGGCAGTTGTGTTACAGCCAATTTTAAATAATTTTACCACTAGATTACCTTGTTGGTTTAGAGGAAGGTGCTGTACATTGCTACAATGAGCTAGCCAGAGTCCTGGGCATGGTCGGAGGGTGCTTTTGAACAGACAGCTTTGATGTCTGATGCTGAGGGATCAGCATTGTGGAAGAGCAGAAAATACTGGATATTCTTAAATGAAAGTTTATGGATTAGAAAGAAGGGACTATTTTGTGTTTTTAAAAAATTATGACTGAAGAAGAATAATAAAAAATTTAATCGTTTATTGGTATTATTTCAAAGAATCATAGAATCATTTGGGCTGGAAGGGACCTTTAGAGGTCATCTAGTCCAACCCCCCTGCGGTGAGCAGGGACATCTCCAACTAGATAAGGTTGCTCAGAGCCCCATTCAGCCTGACCTTGAATGCCTCCAGGGATGGGGCTTCCGCCACCTCTCTGGGCAACCTGTTCCAGTGCTTCACCACCCTTATGCATCCCATTTCACGGGATCTTGTGATGCTTTAATGTATATCTTGGCAAAAAGGTAACATAAATGCTTCCCAGCCCCAGAGCTAATGGTTAATAATGGCAGCACTGGAATGATGAGAGAGATTAATATATATTGAAAATGTATTTAAGGAAAAGGTTGTTACTGGGACAGTGCAAAAGAGAGGCACCTCACTGGAATTGTAGAATTGTAAAAGTAAAACCAAAACAAAAGCCAGATTTCTATGAGTTATGTCCATTCTTCAGTGAAATTTTTTGTTACTTAACTCTTATCAAAGAAATGGAATGAGGCTTATGCCTGGTTTTCTATCTCAACAGCTTTTTATTGTTATTCTATCCACTAGTATTTGGCAGGCTCATGAAGGTATTTACATCAGATTTAGTGAAGTATATGCAACTTACAACATAAATCAGTACTTAGTACTAATTACATTTATTTTTACTAAATAAGCCCATACCTCTAGCTAAACCTGTAGTAGCAATGACTATCTAGTACTGGACTTAACCAATGTGTCTTATTCTTTTATCCTGCAGAAATACCGTTATTACATTCGCCATGGAGTTGATACAGCAAATGTGGCCCCAATGGATGAATCATGGCTGGACCATATCTTGTCTTTAATTCCACAACATCTGAAAGTACTTGATGAAAGTATACGTTCACTGACTGATGAAGTGAAAGAAGACTATCTTCTGAGTGTAAAAAAGGCTATAGGTAGATTTCTAGTTTACTTGCATTTTCTGCTGTTCACTGCTGAGAGCTACCATTGTGGAAGAGTTATATAAAAGTGCTCTCCTGGATGTTAGAGGCACATTTTAATAAAAAGAATACTCAGGTTTTCTTATCCTTGTAATGACCAAAGATGATAACATTAATTATTTTTGATCTTTTGGTGAATTTTAAAAACACTATTTTATTTTATAAATCCCTATTTAATAGTATAGCTTTCTCCTAAATCCCTTTTTGTGTATATCTAGATAAAACTGTTCATCTCAGTGAGTTGTGCATTTGGACGTTTTGGTTGAGACATTGAGGTGCTGGAGCTTGTCCAAAGAGTAACGAAGCTGCTGAAGGGTCTAGAGAACAAGTCCTTTGAGGAGCAGCTGAGGGAACTGGGGTCATTTAATCTGGAGAAGAGGTGGCTCAAGGGAAACCTTACTGCTCTACAACTACCTGAAAGGAGGTTGTAGCGCAGTGGGTGTCAGTCATTTTCTCCCGAGTAACAAGTGATAGGACGAGAGGAAATGGCCTGGAGTTGCACCAGGGGAAGTTTAGATTGAGTATTAGGAAAAATTTTTTCACTGAAAGGGTTGTCAAGCATTGGAACAGGCTGCCCAGGGAAGTGGTTGAGTCACCATCCCTGGAGGTATTTAAAAGACGTGTAGATGTGGCACTTATAGACATGGTTTAGTGGTGGACTTGGTAGTGTTAGGTTAACGATTGGACTTGATGAACTTAAAGGTCTTTTCCAACCTAAATGATTCTGTGATTCTGTTTCTTCACTAGGCTTAGTTTGGGTTTTTTTTCTTTTTAGCAGTTGACTTTGTTTTAAGAGACACCAAGAAAAAAGATGAAGACAAGAAGAAAGATTCTCTCCTTCCTCATTGTGCAGAGTAAGAAAATTTATTCAAAAACACTGACTAGAGAACAGTGGGGTAGAAAAGACTGTTCCCTATACATGCTAAATAGTGGTAGTCAGTGTCAGCCAAAAATAAGACTTAGTTATGTAAACTAAATAATGATTATACAGCATCTTTGTAAAAACCCTGGAAAATATGTCTACCTTGAAAGGTTGTTTGGAATTAGTGTTGTTTAGCAATGCTTAACTGATAAAGAGTCTCACAATTAATCCCGCAGCATTTGATATAACAGACCAAATAAATGCTTATGTATGAACTGCATTGTAGCAATGGAACAGTGTCATGTTCTGCACAGATTTCACTGAAGCACTGTCTTATTTACAAATTGTGACAGTTTGACTCAATACGTACAGGTTTAAGTATGTAATAAATACATACATAATATGTAATAGTACGTAATAAATACATCTGTTCGTCAGAACAGTTGGCACAGTATGTAGTACAAACAGTGACAGATGACTAGCTTTCCTGGCTGGGTTTTCCAGTATGTAGCAACCTCCATACTGGAGTGGATAGATGTGGCCTTTGTTCAGAGTAAGGGACTATCTCCATTCCATTCACACTTGCCTTAAAAAGTCTGCAGTCTACTGAAAGCAAGTATAGTGCTACTCCCAGCATCATACATCTGTCCAGTGTGGATTAGCCTACCTAATATCAACTTTCCTAGAACATATTTCTAATTCTTCCTGAGAAGTGAAGAGGTACCTCATTCATAAGTATAGCCAAAAACTGGTAAAATAAATTTTCCCTGTAGAGGAATGAAATCTTAGAAATGCTGCAGAAACAGAACATTTCCACTGATATCGAGCAGGCTTTGTATTGGGGGTAGCATTACAGAGTGATTTTTAAAAACAAAAAAGGTTTCATTATAAATAATTTCTGGCCTGTGGTTTGAGGTAGATGCTTTTAGATATCAGATGGTAGGCAATAGAATAGAAGGAGTGGCTGTGACAGGTGTTACTTCAGCAATTTGCATCTTAAAAAGAGAAGTAGTGTGTGATGAATTTATTGTTGTTGGGTAACTCCACTGGGTAAGAGGCCGTGCTACAACTGATTCTTTGTAGATCTTCCGTATCTTCTAGGAACTGTGTAGGACATCACAGTAGTTTGTATGTAAGCTTATGTCACATGCTTACATGCAAATTCAAAAGTACAAAATTCTCCTAGTAGAATAATCATTGGTAAAACAGTTTTATTCCATTAACAGTATTTGAAATATGAAGCTTTCTTCTAAATTAACTTTCTGCTTTTTCTGTCTCCTATAGAATACAGATTGACTGAGAAATGGATAAAAGTTTTATTTTATATCAGAAATTATTTTAATAGGAGTTCATTATGAAAATGAGAAAGAAAGTATTACAAATATATGACAAATTTGTAAGGAGTGTTTTTGCTTTTCACTTGCAACCTAAAGGTTGCAACGTATACTTCTTAAGTTGCAGTACTTAATATTTTGATAGTAAAATCAGACTTGCCTGTAGAAAATGACAACAGTTCTAAAAGCAAAAAAAGACTATGAGTATATAAAAACCCCCACCAAAATAGCTTAATTTTTTAAAAAATTTGAAAGCAGACCAACTGAGTTTATGAGAAGGCTCTAAATTTATGAGTTTTTATGGATTTGCTGTGATGAGCATAAACATAGATACTACTTGACAGGACAAGGGGTAATGGTTTTAAACTAAAGGAAAGTAGATTTAGACTGAATATAAGAAATGAATTTTTCACAATGAGGGTGGTGAAACACTGGAACAGGTTACCCAGAGAGATGGCAGGTGCCCTATCCCTGGAAGCATTCAAGGCCAGGCTGGACAGGGCTCTGAACAACGTGATCGAGTTGAAGATGTCCCTTCTCATTGCAGGAGGGTTGGACTAGATGACATTTAAAGGTCCCTCCCAACCCAAAGCATTCTATGATTCTGCTTATTGTAGAAAATGACATATTAATTGACTAAATACATTATATAATGTATAATGATTTTATTACATGCTAAATATGATAGTAAAATCAGACTTGCCTGTAGAAAATGACAACAGTTCTAAAAGCAAAAAAAGACTATGAGTATATAAAAACCCCCACCAAAATAGCTTAATTTTTTAAAAAATTTGAAAGCAGACCAACTGAGTTTATGAGAAGGCTCTAAATTTATGAGTTTTTATGGATTTGCTGTGATGAGCATAAACATAGATACTACTTGACAGGACAAGGGGTAATGGTTTTAAACTAAAGGAAAGTAGATTTAGACTGAATATAAGAAATGAATTTTTCACAATGAGGGTGGTGAAACACTGGAACAGGTTACCCAGAGAGATGGCAGGTGCCCTATCCCTGGAAGCATTCAAGGCCAGGCTGGACAGGGCTCTGAACAACGTGATCGAGTTGAAGATGTCCCTTCTCATTGCAGGAGGGTTGGACTAGATGACATTTAAAGGTCCCTCCCAACCCAAAGCATTCTATGATTCTGCTTATTGTAGAAAATGACATATTAATTGACTAAATACATTATATAATGTATAATGATTTTATTACATGCTAAATATAAGGGACCATGAATAGGTTACAGATCTCTTAGGATTTGGCCAATATTTCTCTCATATTATTTGGATTTTTTTATACAGTGGTCAATATTTGAAGACTTTTTTTGATATCTGAGTTAATGAGCAGAAGCTAGATTTGTCTCCTGAATTCTCTGCTTTCTGGGATGCAAAACAATTGCCTTAAAGCAAATGTATAAATATTTTGGTTCTTAGTACAGCTATATTCATCCTACCGTTTCTTGTTGGTTTTGTGGTTGTTTGGGTGTTTGTTGTTTTTTTTTTTTAGAATAGAAGTAGTGCCGAAACCTTGGAACAAGTCTTTCCTGTCAGCGTGCAGTTACATGAAAGAAAATTCGCATGCAATAAATACTTCAATGCTTAGTGTTCCGAACTTATGGGAGACCTCAAGTGTTATCTATATCTCTTAGATTTCAGCTGGTCAATGATTTCAGAATCTATATAGGGAAATAATGGATGGTGACACCTTAAGATTTCCAAGTTACCCTATTGAGTTTGGGACTGCTACCGTATATACATCTCTGAGCACTGATCGTGGATATGATGGCTTTGTTCAAAAGCCATTATCTCAAATATATTTGTCTGTGTTCCCTCTGACTTTATGTGTTGAAGAGTTTCTGCCAACTGTTCCTTTTTGGAGGTCAAGCTTTCTTATTTGTGCTTACCTATAAATCACATGGAATGCTTTGCCATCTTCATTTCCTTTGGTATCTCGGTAGTTTTAAACAAGGAGCTACACATGGAAGTTGAATAGTTTAGCCATTTTATACATGATTTTCTTTAGAGATTGGGTGAAATGCCATCCGGACCTGGCAGTTTGTGATTTTGGGTTTTGGTTTGTTTTTTTTCTAAAGCCTGTCCCACTGACATTTCAATTTGAGAGACCATGTTTCTTGTACAGAAAGTCTCCAGAATGGAGCTGCTATGATCTTATAATCTCTAAGCCCTCTCTCTGTTTTGTTTTGTTTTGTTTTTTTCTTTTTTAAATTTTCTCTTAATTATCTTACAGAGTCTGGCAAGTGTCCTACTTCTGACATGTTTGTAAAATAACTTGGTTTTTGATACGACTTCCATTTTTTAAGTAGACTTTCTTGCTTTTAGTATAGTTGATTAATCTGTTTAAATTTGAAGCTTTTTTTTTTTTCAGTCTTTCTCAGATCAGGAATATTCAGAACAGTCTGTCTGCCAAGAAGAGAAGGGTTACTGTGTCTTACCTAGCAGGGCACTTATGTTTTTCCCTCTTACCTGATTAACAAGGGAAAAAGGCATTAGATGGGCTATTATTTTCAGCTTCCCAGAGCAGACCAAACTGCTTGCTTATTTCTTGACTGGTAATACAAAAGAGAATGAACTGACCTGTCCAGGCCAGGTGCTGTAACAAGTTGCAGGGAGTTTGTTTGTTGGTTTGTTTTTGGTTTGTTGTTTTTGTTTTGGTTTGGTTTTTTTTAATGTTTGTTGTATCTGCTAAGTAGGAGACAAAATTCAACCAATGTCTTTTTAAAATAAAAATACTGAAAATTATTTTGAATCTAGGTTTAGTTGGTTATATATTTATTTTTATGTTGTTTTATAATATTTGTAAAAATCCATCCAGTCCTAGAAAGGAATGCTATTTAACACATTCAGATTTCTTAATGTTTGATCCTATATATAATGAGTAACATATGCACAAACTCTGATTCTGAAAATAGTTATTAATATGCTCAAATGTAGTAATTGCTACTTCAGTTTAAGACCATGCATACAGATAGTACTGCAATGCTTATATTTGGTGGTTTTGAAACAATAGAAGCTAATTTCTGAAAATAACATTAAAGTAGTTAAAATATGTTTAAAAACCCTTTATGTTTGAAATGTGAAATATGAAAAATGTTTTATGGAAACAAAAGAATAAAAAACAAGATACAGTGAATATGGTCCTAAAATATTTATGTTATGCTCTGTTTCAGAAATCTACACCTTCTGGATACAGAAATATTTCATGATAAAGAAGCAGCTGAGGACCTCTCATTTTTCCAGAAAAAAGTCATGAAGGAAATTGGAAAGTCCAAAGTGATTCTATCTAAGAAGTATGATCCAGTGTATCAATTTTTAAGTTGCAGGGAAATCTTTAACTAGTTCTTCAGGTGGTTTTGAAATTCTGAATTTTCTGGAGAGAAGGAATGACCCATTTTGCTAATACATACTAAAGAAAGAGATGCAGTGTTATGAAATTCTTTAAGGCCTATGAATGTAAACTGCTGTGTAAATATTGAGCGTGCTGTTATGATTTGTGCAGTTTTCTTATTCTGAATTTTGGTGTGATGTATTTTGCTCACTTCTTAGAGTGACATTAACCATATATGTGTTTTAGTATGTTATGACAAAAGCTTTTATTTTGTGGGCTCATTTGTGCTGGATAAATGAGAAAATATAGTGTTGTTACTATCAATAATTTATGACATTTTAGAATATAAACTCTCATATGACTTCTTATATAATAACAGTTGCCCTATCCCTGCTTCACACAAAGGAAGTGTCTCATTGATAGGAAAATTAACCTAGTATCACTTCAGTAGCAGTATCTCTGAAGAACATCTATTGATGATTTTTGAATTTCAGTTTGTATATTCTTCGTTTTGTAGCTGCTTCTGAGAGCAGAGTCATCTGAAAAATGTTGTATTAATGAGATCCATTGACTTTAGAGATTATGACTAAGATTTTCAAAAGTAAAGTGTTTGGATATCATTACGTTTGTATATTCAGTCCAAGGTATTTTAAAAGAAGAAAGGCCGTTTTCTTGGTAGTGCGCTTTGGTGTGCTTCAGTTACGTTTTCAAATGAAGCATCAAAATTGCTAGGTCTTTTTTAGATATTTGTGACTAGAGTGTATTGTTTGTATGCCTCTGATCTTTCTTTAACCAATAATGTTTGATTCCTGCAGTTATGTATTACTGCATTTTTACTATTTCAGGTTTTAATTAAAACAACTACTGAGACTACTGTAATCTCAAATACTTGTTCTTTCATGCTATTAACCTTGAAGGTTTTTATTTCTATACTTGTCTATGATTCTGTTATGTATTGCCTTTACCATATTTCTTCCTGACCCTGAAGATACCTTTCTGCTCTTAACTGAAGACTGCACACTGTGCTTTCTGTCTTCCTATTTCTCAGCAATGCCAGAGCCAATTTCATTTTGGTTAAGGCCAACTGGACAGGATTCTCTTTGGATTGCTTTCATGTCTTAACATCTGCTGAGATCATAAGGATGCATAACAAACTGCACGATCCCTGGGACTTAAGTATGCTGTCTATGAAGCCTTTCTGGCCTGAGAAATAGGAGACCAAAGCAAGATAGCAAATTTGTCTATCATAATATCTCATATTTTAAATATGGTTCCATAATAATAGATAACATTTTCAGAGACACAATTCCTTAGAATTTAAAGATACTACCATATGACCTACTTAAGTGAAACTATAGTTTCCAAGTATCCTGCAGCATCTTTTGACTGCATGTAATATAAGCATTTATAGCAATTAACTTAAAACCACAGATTTATTAATGGTAATCACTTGAAAAACTTAAAAGTATTGTATTCTTTTAAGGTGGTTTCCGGAAGTGCAGAAAATCTTTTACCAAGGTAATAAGTGAAAACAAGTACCCAGCAGTGCCAGCATCACTAAATTAGAGTCTGTCTTCAATTGTGCTGCCACTTTAATGACCCATCAACTACAACATTTACTTTTACATTCAATTCAAGACTTTACAGATTTAATTGTTCAACCTGTGGTAAGTAGTCTCTCATATGCATACTAGTAGCATTGTTTATCCATATAGATACAATTTGTTTCCTGTTTATTTTGCTTCTTTTGAAAAAAATAATAGAACATAAGCGATGAACTCTGGTGGCAGGAGCTTTCTGGAAAAAGGAATAATATTTTAGGAATGCGTTATTTATGAAGTAGAGTTAAAATAACTTTTTTTTTGTTAGTATTTCCCTTCTTGCGTGACATATTTTAAATCTGGTATCCTCAAGAACGCACTGTAGTCAGTTAGACATGCAGTAGAAATTCATTAATATAAAAGCCGTTTGCATGTTGCACTAGTGCTCGCTCTCTGTCATTCTCATCTGTAAAGATGTTTTATCTTCTCTCTGCTATTAGTAGATGTCTACTACATGCTTTAGCAGAATAGTTCTTTTTTGGGGAAAAAAAAATTAAGGAGGAGTTTCTCTTTCACACTCACATAATGTCTGTTGTAGAGGGGAATATTTCTTAGTGATACTTGATGTCTTGGAGTGCAACTGGGTCTTTGTTCAGCTTTTTGTTAATGCGGCCTTGCCACCAAATATCCACAGAACTCTGGCTCCAGATAATATTGATTGAAAAAACATGCAGAGAATGTAAGGCAGTAAGGAATCGTGTTGTGGAAGCAGAGTATATAGTTTTCATTCCTACTCCCCTGTAATTGCTTTGTATACTTCTGAGTTAACAAAGCTTGGATGTCTACAGTACTATTTTCTGTTATTATTAGTAATAAGTATGTATTTTCTAATCTTACCCTTCCCAATGATGATCCTATACTACCTAGTAATGATAAAATGCTTCCTTATGTTTCCTAATTAAATATTTGTGTAATTAGAATATGTTAGCAGATGTGGGAAAATTAAGAGATGTCTGATCCAGACTAAAGATACGATAAAAAAAAATCAAATTATGCCACCAAGGACAAAAGCATATACCAATTTTGATACTGGAATACATGGGAATCCATACTGCAAGTATAACCCTCGTAATACTCAATTTAATTTTTGTGGATCAGGTTCTTGTTTAGCAAATAAAATTGAATATAACACTTTTTTCCTTTTTTTTTCTTTTTTAAGGTTAATAGATTCATAGTGACTACTCCAGATGATGAATACATGTACTGCTGTACACATAGTTTATATATTACTACATTTGTGAAGACTACTACTGTAAAGCTTCTCTGCCTCAGTCTGTCCAAACAACTTTATTAAAGTTGTTGGCTGGTGTATAGAGGATGCCTCTTGTGCCTACTAAAAAGAACATTGTATTTCATCTTAATGAACACCTGTTTATGTGAATTTTATGAGAGACATGCTTCATACTTGCACAAGTATTTTTGTTAGGATTATGGTATGTCATTTGCAATTAAACTCCTGACAATTTAAAATGCATGTGCTGGAGTAATTCTTAATGATCCTTTGACATTTCCTGCATAAATTAGGTTGACTAATATTTTATTTTCCTCTTTCTTTTTTGTGTTAGAAATCAGTCCAAGTCTACAAACACCCAGGTTTAATCCTGAGGCTAATCCTCGAGAATGATGTTATTAAATTTGAACCTGACTTTAATGACTACGAGGATACATTACTGAATGTTTACACTGTTATGATTCAAACTGTCAGTGATATACCAAGAGTTAAGACCAAATTATTTTCTGAGTGGGTAAGAAATTACAATACTCATGGGTTTTGTTATATCATTACATTTTTACTATATTTAGTTTCTGGGTATTTTAATAAATAGCCCTATTGTCAAAACTCACATAGTAATATTATAATACTCTTTCAGGATACTTGGAACAATTTGAAATCATCTTAATTTTATTAATGAAAGACCCAATCACTGTTCTCTAAGCAAACAAAAAGCCAAGAAATGACTAGTTTCCTGTATGAGTTATTTTCTGCAGCAGCTACTACATATGTACTACAAACAGAATTGATGCATATAAATTCTAAACACATTTCTTCAGTATTCTGGAAAATACCTTCTATTTTGATACTGGAAAGGGTACTGTCTTTTTAAATATAGAATCTTTTGAGTAGATTATCCTTTAAAACTTAATTTTTACGCAGTTTATATTTTAGTTGTTTTATGCATTCAACCAGATTAAAATGTTAGGTCAAACAGGAAGCAATCCAGATTAAGTAAAAAACATTTTGTGAAATAATTAAAAAAAAAAAAAAAAGGTACCTACTTTGTTTAGAGTTACATGTTACTTTCAGTATAGCCATCTTAGTTTTTCATATGGGGAGAGTGAAAGTAATACCCTGTGGTACTTCTTGATTGTTTCCTAGAGAGCTGTGGGAAGTGAGCATTTCATTTTCCTGAAGGAATATCATTTGAACATTCTGTTGCCCTTTCTGTTTAACACCAACTTGAATTTAAATAAAGATACTAACCTTCAACATTTTTGTTAATATGCTCAAACACATGACCAAGTAGAAACCCAAGTAGTATGCTGCGCTTTATAAAAGCACTAATCAATAACCTGTGAAAAGACAAATTAAAAGAAGCATCTCAAGCATGTCTAAATGCACAAGAGCAAGGCTTTAGATCTTTTGGGGGGTTGCAGGAAAGTGTTTTCCATATATTTAATGTGTCAGATTCATCAGTTGATAGCAAAATTGAAGTTGTGCCTATGGTTAAGGGAAAAAAAAATCCATGTAGATTAAAATTGTTGATAGAATTGTTTTGGGTGGATAAGCATGTGGACTTCTGAGTTTCTGAATGAAGCAGCTGTGATTTCTTGCTTGTTGGAGGCAAATATCCATAAGCTAGGATTCAAAAAGATTTAGGAGTAGAATGTAAATAGCAGTATCTAAAAAATCAGGTTTGTAATCAGACTTTAATTAGAAGGATTTTGAAGTAACATTTAGTTGATTTTTCTATCCTGTTTATCTTCCATGGCATAGCTGAGCTACAGACATAACTGTAATTTGAAAATGTGTTTGGTTTTTTGTGTGTGGTTTGGTTTTTTTTCAAAGCCAAAAGGTGAGTCCTCCTCAACTGTCTTGAAGCCTGTTATCCTAGATGAGATCTTGGATGAACATAAGAAAAGGATCAAAGAAGAAATTATCAAAGGAAGTGCTGCATCTGTGGAACATCTCAAGCTGTATGATAAATACAGCTTCCTGATAAACAAACAAGCTGAACAAGATGTTGATCAATTCCTGACAGAGGAACATACCTTTTGAAGAAATGAAAAGGGAAATTATAAAGTACCAGAAACTTTCTAAGGAAATAAAATATGATTCTAGGAAGGTAAATTATAATAATATTCATAAAGAGATATGGATATCATTTTAATGTTGGTTTTGTACTAAGAATGTTGTCAGTCAAAGGTGATAATTAGTTGTGAGATAATTAAAGTGAAATAAAATTTTTTTGGGGGAAAAAGAGTTTTTCAAGAGTTAGCATTTCTGGGGTATATGTGCCGTACTTAAGTGAGACTTACTTATTTTTGCTGGAAATTGTTTTGGGACTTCTGAAGGCATTCAGAGTATGCTCCTCTTAGATGTGAAGGAGTAAGTGAAAGTGTGAGTCCAGCCACCTCCAAATTCCTTCCAAGCATCTAAGGCAGAGAGGGGGGATCCTTAACATGAACTACTTTTTTTGTCCCATAAGGATATTCTGTGATAAGAATCCTTTGTTGGTCCAGTCTGAAAAGGAGCTCAGAAGGCTAAAGTGGTTTTCCTTAAATTGTTTCTCTCCTAACGTTCAGTGCAAACCTCAGTTCTGGAGAAACCGTTACTTACAGACCTGTCATGAGGGCTTCTATGTGTGGAAGTCAAGCTCACTTCCCTGCTAGTTAAAGAAAGCATTGGGTTTGGAGACTCACTGGGAGGCAGAGTCCTTTTTTAACCCTAAGGAATGTCATGTGTCTCTAACGGTAAAGCAAGGTTACCCCATTTTTGGTGTATCTTAAACTCTGTAATTTCACCAGACAACCTTCACTGCTACAGACAGTAGATGCCCTTCTTTTTTTGAAGAAGTAGATTGTCAAGGTTAAAAGTGATAGAAGTAAGATTTATATGAAGCTCGATGTGGAGATACAGAAGGGTAGTTATCTGTAACTGTAGCTTTTTCTTTCCCTTCTCCACGTGAAAGTTTTAAAAGCATTTTATGCTTTAACTAAATTCCTAGGTTTGATCCCTGACATTCTGCTTAAGACAATGAGAGAATACAGGTAAAAGCTATTCAACGTTCTGACAACTGTTATTTTTTGTATTGCAGTATCTCCATCTAGGAATGTTTGAATTGCATTGTGATGAATTAATAAGTGCTTTGGTAAAGCGAGCAGATAATATTTGTGAAAAGGTTATTTCCAAAATGTTCAAAGTTCATCAAGACATAAATATGAGGTAACTTGCAAACTGAAAATCTGTATTGAAATGTACTTTGTTTCCACTGTTGAATTCTTTTTAATCCTTAAAGGATATGTTGATCTTATTTTTGCTGTTACAAATGTATGTGATTTGTCCAGGGATGGTTAAAAGAAAACACACATGCTAGACTGGTTATTTTATGTATTTTTCAGACTATGTGATGAGTTTGAGAGAATATCAGAAAAAGCCCTTACTACTCCATCTAATACACAGGAACTAATGGAACTTAAGGTACTCTCTTCTTTTTTGTGAGTCCAGGCAAGAAGTAGCTACCAATGTCATTGCTCTGGCCTTAAGGAGTAGCATATGCAATTTGCCCCCTTTACAGGTGTGATTCTGGCTTGTTAAAGTCACTGGTGCTATATCTGTATTACAGAATAGAAAAGGACAGGTCTTTGGCCGTGACGCTAAATGTCCTAGCCTGGCTTTTACACATACAGCTAAACTCTTTTCCCCACCAAAACATCATGGCTGCAAACAGACTGCCTATTTGGAACAGTCCTTTGTCTCTCCTGTCGCTTGCCCTATACAGTGGCGTTATTGGTAAGAGGGCTGATTGGCATGGACCAAAACCCTTTAGGGCAGCTGTCTCCAAAGTAGGGGGTGTGCAGCCCAGGAGGTGCACAAGATGATCCGTTGGACTACGTGAAGGAAATAGTATTTATTTTTTATCTAAAGAAAGTGAGAAAGACATTAAGCTTTACCAATATTTAATATACAGATTAACACTGATGCCCTCAGTGTGTGTGTCGAGGGTCCTGCATCACATATGTACGTGAAGTGTCCTGAGGAATGAGTGGGTGTTACACAATGTGGAGGGATTCACAGTGGCACCTTCCCTTGTTCACTTACTTTCAGTGTACTACTATGTATTGCTATTTGTGTGCCCAGTTAAGTACATCTACAGATTGTGTTACCTAGTTTTAACTAACCTAACCCTCAAAGAAACTGCAGATTGAAGATAATACTAATAATTTGAGCACAACTGATGAACAAGAAAATGGCAGAGCTGACGCTTCTACCCCTAGTACAAGCTCTTAATCATCTACATTATGAGGTAAAAAAATTATGGTCTAATCAGATTTGACAACTTTGGATTTTTTTGGCCAACTTATCAGGAGAGTAATTGAAATATGAATTTGCATCCACTGTTGTTAATGATGAACCTTACCTGAAATATCTGTTGTGCCTTGAGATACTAGTTAATGATAGTATGAAACCATCACACTTAGCAAACCATATAAAAACTAAGCATCCAGATCATGAAGAGAAACCTCTACAATTTTTGCAGTGAAGTTTCAAGTCATGCAATACTTAATCTTGTACTCTACAAAATGTAATGAGCCATGCTTAGAAGACTCGGAAGCCTCTTATTTAACAGTGAAAGAGAAAAGGCCACATAGGATTGGAGAAACACTTGTTTTTCCTGCTATGGTAAAAATGGCTGAAATAATACATGAAAAACAATGTGATGACAAACTAAAACACATTTCTTTGTTAGCAAACACTGTTGGAAAGCACATGGAAAACATTGCTGAAGATTTGTAGAAATAAGTCTTAGAACAAATTATGCAGTGTGGGAGATTTGCTATACAGCTGGATGAAAGTGCCGATGTTTAACATATCTCAGTTTATGGTATTCGCTAGATTCTGTTTCAATAATGAAATGCATGAAGAACTACCTTTTTCTGAGCCACTAAAAGAATATTTTGATGCATGTTTTATTGTGTATATAATATGTTAGTACAGTAGTATGTGTGTATAATCTATAAATAAATGTACATACCTTGGGGGTGCATGCTCAAAAATTTCTTGCTGATAAGTATGTGTGATCAAGAAAGTTTGGAGACCACGTTGTAGGGAAGCATGCTAGCAAGCAGTGTGACTGGCTGGAATGCTGATTGAGCCTGTTAGTAATATAGGTATTACCTGGAAGCTTTTTCACTGATTTTCAGGGAGTTATGTGTTCATATATAATGGCTTGGAATAAGTGCATGATTTTATTTCTGTCTCCATCTAGCTAGTGTAAGCAGGTAACAAATAATTTCTATAGTGTGGGCAACATGCCACTAGAATTAAATTTAGACTGCGTGTTCTTCAGGCTTCTGAACAGATAGCATAGTCAAACAATAAATATCTCTTCGTTCTCCAAAGTTAAATTCAAGCAGTCAAATTAGATGTGGAAGACTCAATATCCATTGTCAATATCCTAAACTAATCAAAGAGTTGAAACCTGAGAGGTAGGGAACTTTAATATGTATTTAATTCTTCACAAGAAAACTTTTAAAAGCACTCTTTGGCAAGTTGTATGAAGTGATTTTTGCCTTTATCTCCTTTGTTGAATGATGATTTAAAATTTAGCAGATGTAGGGTTTGTGGTCTGGTAACTGTAAAATCCCATCTCCTTAGTTACAAATACCACTTCTGTAATCAAAGCCGTGCTGTTTCTTTGATGTATTCAGCCTCCAGTTCAGCGAAGCACTTGTGTTCACACTTGAAATGTAACATGTCTTAGTCTCTTGCTGTTCAGCAAAGTTCTGATGTGCACAATATTAAATGTGTGGAATATAGGTGTGTGCTTAAAATAAATTGCGTGCCTGAGTGGCTGGTTGAATTTGGGTCTGAGTGATTTGAACTTTTGCTACAGTGAAGTTTAACATAGGATATAATGGGAGTAATTTTTTCAAGTAAAAAGTAAAATGTTTAGAACTTGAACTATGTGCTATCCAAGAATGTGATGCCTCTAAAAGGCAGGCATGTTATGCTATAATTTTGCGTTGGAGAATAAACAAATTGCATGCAGTCATGGGCAGCATGTAACATTATACCAGCATCACACCCCTTCTAATAGTTTTTTTTTTCTCATTGCTGAAAAGATGTATCAGTCTTTGTTTGGGGTATTCTTTTAACAGCTAAATATTCTCTAGATGCACAGCAGTGAGTATATTCTGAAGCATAGATTTGCCAGACAATTTATCCCTACCTAAAAATGTTTCCAGTGGTATCATGTTGTATCATCATATTAAATTTTTCTGTATCTTCAACTGATGGATATCAAGTAGTATTTACATATCCTGGTATACTATTGATCTGTCCAATTGGCCAACATGTTTACTAATACATCTCTTTTCTTGTTAAGAGGCTTTTTGAGTGCTTCGCTATGGATTATTTTTTAAACTAGCCTGTCTTGCTATTCTGTTGAGTACCATAAGGAATGCTACGGGTGTCAATGCAGCTTACTGCCAACTCTAGAGATCTGAAAGAATAGTGTAATTTTTATTTTAATCATAATGAGCAGTACAGTGGCTGTCTATATTCCTTGTATTCTTACTGCTAGGGAAGACCTTAACATTGGGCTACCCAGTGCTTCCCTTTCTGAAGTGTGTCCTTCTTTTCTTTTGTAGTTCTTTTACTAACTTTTCCTTGGTTGCACCACACTTTCTTTCCCAAACCTGCAACACTTAGAACAGGCTGTCTGAATTGGCTTCCATTAGTCCAAACCTTTGTGCATACAATTTCACCCATTCTTTTGAGTTTTATTCAGTAAAATAGCTAGTAAGGCACTTGTATTCACAAGTTATATGCTGTAAAATAGCTAATACCATGCCATTCCAAATATATGCCTTTTCAGATCATGTATTTCTCATTTTATTTCATTTTTGTCATAAAAAAAAAGCTTTTAAAGTTAAGTATTAACTACTTCAGGCGTTATTTTGGCATTAAATTATATTAAAAAAGTCTTCCCTTTTAATTTCTATTCCCAGGCCTGTATGCAGAAAGCGGAAACATGTGACATGCTTGAATTGGAGCTGAAAGTAGTGAATGCTGTAAATTGTCTTGATTTCCTGATGGAATTGGTTAACTTTTCACCAGCAGTCATTCAATGGAACAGTAACGTTTTCCAGTGGTATGCACGAGTGCCAGGTATCTTTGAAGAGCACAGAAAGATAATTAAAGAAAAAACAGATCAATTTCAAGATGGTCTTAAGGTTTGTAATGACAGTATTTTAAAAATCCTTGAGCTACTCATTTTGAATGGCATATAGGACATGAAATAATGGATGGAATAACCTCTTTTATTTTCCCATATCTTTAAAAAGAAGTTTGAAGTACATGTTTTTATATTTTTCTTTGTATTAATGAATTTTTGCCTGCTTTCCACTCATTTGTGTTTCACATATCCATGACTACTGCAAGACAAGCCACATCTCACATTTTGTGGTCTAAAAGCTCTTTGATTATAGAACTTGCAGCAATGTTGATGAAAGTTGTCTGTGTGTGAAATAGTAAAATTCAGATAGATCCTTTAAAGACATGTACATGGCTTGTTTTTATGCATGTGAGCAGTCCCTATGGAGTCAATGGCAGTATATGAAATTTCTATGATAGCTCAAAAAAAGCACTGCATTAATTTGTGGGTGTGATTTTGCTGTTAGGATAATGTCAAATAAGGTAGTTTTATACCATAAGTGCATCTTGATTCAGGTTTGGTTTACTTGTTCTTATTTTTAATCTCTTATACTTTACATGCATTTTGTCTCTTAGAATTTTTCATTATATTTGCTAGGCTTTTACAGTACAGTTTGTTATATTATCTAAGTGATGGGGTCTCTCCACAAAGTTTGCTAATTACTAGGCTGCTGATCTGTTACAGTTACTGCCTGTATAGCTGTCTGCTTTAGTTTTCTGGTGCTCCTTAGTGTCATCATCATTTTGTCTCAGATCATACGTATTTTGAGATAGTGAGCTTCTATGTTTATGCAGTACATTTAAAGAAGTACCTGGTAAGTGCTACTGTGTATAAATGTGCAGCATAGACTCTTATTATCTGGAAACATGTTATTGCTTTGTACGGTTTGATGCTTGGTTTTAGACATTGACGGCTACTGATAATGCAAAATATGTATTGTGGAATCATATATATGAGGAAAAAGCGATCCTTGAACTGCGTTGCTTTAAGACAAGAGACACCTCTGTCTTGTGAAACTGTTTAGCTTTGTCTGTCATTTGGTTAATCCTATTATTCTGTTTTAATTTGAGATATACTAGGCATTTGAATTTAGCTTTCTATTATTAGCCTGCTGACTATGTCTATCACAGAAAGCAGAAATTTTTATGTCTAACTATATCCTGTGGCATAGAACCCAAAGTCATGTCTGTCAACCCAATAAGTCACTGCAGGTAACAGTAGGATTCAGGGCAAGTTCTGTAATTTGGGTGGAATAGGTACTCATGTGCAAATACGTTGGATGTCTTGGGCTTTCTGCAAGTATAAAGTGTCCTACTATAGCAAATTGGAATAGTTATTCCTTCTTTTTACAGAAATGTACTGTGATTTTTTTAAAATGAATATATGCTTGCTTGATGTTTAATTAGATATGCTGTGAACAATTTGCTGAGGAACTGAAAAGCTACTCTAAGCAGGTTGAAGAACTTAGTGCATTTGGAGATATTCAGGAAGTCAACAAATATTTGAAGAAAGCTCAAGCATTAAATACAAAATTGGATCTTGCTGCTGATAAGATAAAGATTATAGTCTAAAGTAGTCCAAGAGTGTAAATTGTAAATCTTCAGATTTATGTTATTAGTATCAACAGTTTGCTTAGTAATGCAGTTACTGAGATGTGGCAAAATAATTCTTAATTCAGCTATGAAATATTTTTACATCATTTGCAATTTAAACTACACATTTACTGAGCACAGTAATTTGTTACTGTGTGGTCTTGAGTTAATACAGCATGCAGTTCCTGATGCTCATTATTACCTCCTGTCTGCTAAGGCCTCCATAGTAATGCAAATTATAGAGGAATGTCCAGGTCCCATTTTAAACTTCTAACTATGTGCCTCTATCGACTAGCATGAATGCTGAGCTATTGCTGTTAAAGATTGCTTTAACTGCAGCCAAAGGCAGCAATTACATAATAAACTGGGTTAGTAACTCAAAACTTAATTTGAAAGTTGTTGAAGGCACTAGAAAACCTCGCAAATCCCTGTTGTAAGGACCTGGTATCACAGACAGCTTTATTTTTATTTCTTATGTCTCAACAGATTGATCAGTTTAGTTCAGAAGAAGAGTCCTTTGGATGGCCAGTATCTCAGTACCCTCAGCATAAAAGCATACGGAATACTCTTGCTCCATATCTTCGTCTCTATGATATGACTGTTGAATTCAACAGAAAACACAAAGACTGGACAGAGGGATCACTTACAGACATGAATCCAGACAAAGTAGAGATGGATGTAGGAAACTACTGGCATGGACTGTATAAACTAGAGAAAACCTTCCACAATTCTCCAAATGCATTAGTGATAACAAGACAGGTTAAATCAAAAGTAGAGGAATTCAGGTGCCACATTCCTCTAATCCAGGTGATTTGCAATCCTGATTTGCAAGAAAGGCACTGGCAAGAGATGTCAAAAATTGCTGGTTTACCACTGTCTCCTTCTGAAGATTCAAATGTCTTGTCATGTATTAACTTGCATCTTGAACCATTCCTAGAAAAGTTTGAGACCCTCAGTGAAACAACCAGCAAAGAATATTCACTTGAGAAAGCTTTAATGAAAATGATTTCTGAATGGGATCAGATGGAGTTCACTCTTCTTGCCTATAGAGAAACAGGAACCCATATTTTGTCATCTGTAGATGATATTCAGATGTTATTGGATGACCACATTGTCAAAACTCAGACTATGAGAGGATCTCCATTCGTTAAGCATTATGAAAAGAGAATAAGGTAATTTTTTTTCTAATAGAAAGTCACCAAGTAATGTTACCAAGTAAGAAATCTTTCTGCTTAATCTAAAGCATAGGGACTTCAAATGCTTTTGTTTATCCTCTTAAGCTGTGAATTAATCTCACTTTAAAGGGATAAAACTATTTTCCCCATGTCAGCTACATGCTGTTTAATCCTATAAAGCTGACTTTTACTCTTAATTAATGTTATGGGAAGCGTTAATGCATTGGAGAGGTGGCTAAACATTTTTAATCTGCTCTGGTACTTAAGGTACCAGATGCATCATAATGTTACCTTTGTTTTACCAGATAAAACATATCTGAGGTATAGATGGAAAGGCTGTAGACTAAGAGAATATAGTTTTAAACTTTCTACCTGAATTATAAAGCTACTAAATCTTTTAGCTCTTCAACAATTAAGAATGTTATGGCTTACATAAGGGAGAGGAATAAAATGAAAACAAGACAAATTTCAGGGAAGTGAGGAAAGATTTTTTTTTTTTACCCTAGTGCAGAAAATTAAATTCTAAAACTTACCATTGCATGTTAAAAATTCTATACTTCCATCTTTGAGCATAGATTTTAATCTGGTTTTGTCTCTTTCCTCAATAAATACTTTACTTGCTTCTTAAATCCCCCAAACATAGCCATGTTGTGGAAAACCAAAAATCTTTCATCTAAAGTTTGGCTATAATAACCTAGCTATGTAGATACCTCAACTCCCATTAACTGGCAAAAGTGCTATTTCAGATTTCAGCACAGATTCAATAAATATAAATGGATACATGCATACACATACCTGTACATTCCAATAAGTATTAATTCTCTAATTACTACTATACTATAGTATAAGAGTTCCTTCCTTATGAATGTGAAGGAGTAGGTTTTGGCTATTTAAAAAGAGTAAGCACACCATGGTAATTTCATCGGAGTTTTTTGGTGACTGACAGCATTTGTAATAATACAAGATATTACTATTACTTCAGTCTTTGAGATCTAGGCAATTATACAATGTTTACTTTCTCAATGACCCAACAAAGCATGTAGAATTCTGGATTGCTGCCAGAGTTTATTCCAAATTCCTCATCTTCATCTTGGTGTATTTTTGGTGTAAGCAAATTAACTGACCTGCCTAACTTTCGTCTTGGAAAACTGCATTTTTCTCTACCTCTTGGTATAAAGAAGATCACCAGAGATGAGGTACCAATACCTGAAAGATTAAGGAGGGACTTTGGGTAGAGGAGAAGGTACATGCAAGCAAAGCAATCTGTTTTTTAGAATCTGTGGCAGCTAAATGAATGAAGGAAGTAGTTAAGTGTGTTTTCACAGTTATCATGTTAAAGAACTTAGTGCAGCCTATGTATGAGTGTCCTGTTGAGAAAATTATTGCCATGGTTCATTTATACAATGTATATTTTAACAGCATGCACTTTTTATAGTAATTCTATATGTACAGTCCAGTGGTATGAGAGTTGTAAAAAATACTACTATTTTTTTGTACAAGAAAGATGACTATATGTACTTATTATAGGATTACAAATAGCATTTTATTTTTATATATTTTTTTGCAAATTATTTATGTCAGTGAATTAGGAATACCAATGACATTAAAGAACTGATAATATCACATCTGTCTGATATTGATGAGATAGTAAGAAATGTTAATAGGTGGTGTTAATAATTTTTAAATGATGCAGAAAAATTGAGGTTGCTTGATAAAAATGATGGACTAAAGGATCCTAAATTTTTGGCTGTCAAAAGGAAAGACTGAATAGTTACTGAATCATAATATTGTGTACCCATAGTGGTGTGCAGTAATATTGAAGGACTCTAATCTATCAAACAAATGTGTTCAACATCCACATTTGGAATTTAAAGCCAGAAATAAAATGTGACTTAACCCTTGTGCTATTTACTCTACTACTTGAAATCTTTTAATTAAGACCACATGTCTTTTTAGGATAAGGTCTACGTATTTTTGGTTTGGTAGTTTAGGTTACTTTCATGTCTTTTTTTTGCCATCTCAGCCTGTCTGTCCTAGCAAACAGAAATAATAGTCTGTCTCTGGTGTATGCCAGAAACTAGATTACATACCCATTGAAGTGAATTTGTCCACAGATACTACTATATGCTAAAGTGTGCGCTGTGTTTATTCACTGATACTGTTAGTCTGTCTATTGCATTAACCTAGTTCATGAAATTCTACAATCAACCTTACAGATGATCCAGTTGCAGAAATTAACGCAGACTTCATTATGCAGGAAATCGGGCTAGGTGAATATGATATTCTGCTGAAATCTTAAAACTTATAGCTGTTGCATTTGCTACTGAATATGCAAATTGCCAAAAAGTTCTTAGCAGTCTGCTGGAAGTGTTTTACTGGAAGCATCAATTAATGCATTTGAACTAATGCTATCTTTTAGGGAATGGGAAGGAAAGCTGTTGTTGGTACGGGAGATCCTGGATGAATGGCTGAAGGTTCAGGCTACTTGGCTTTATTTGGAGCCAATTTTCAGTTCTCCTGACATCACGGCTCAGATGCCTGAGGAAAGTAGACAATTCAGTACTGTGGTTAAGACATGGAAAGACTTAATGAAATCAGTTTTTCAGGTAAGTACTGCTGTCTTAAGAATATAGAGTGAATTTGTGGTATGTACCAAAAAAAAGTTGCATCTGATGAAATAGAAAACAGATTACTGTGTTATCTTAGCCCCCTTTGTTAGATTCTTTTAAAAATTATTTTGCAGAACTGTTTTGCATAGAATTGTAGAAGCATTGATGGGGGGGGAGCCACTGGAGTTCAGTTAGTCTAAGTTCTTTCTAAAAGCAGAACTTTTACCAACACTGCATCAGGTTAGGACAGAGATTTCTTGCGAATTACTTCCAGAGACTTCTATGCTACAGTACCTTCCTAGTGTAAAAGGTTTTCCTAATGTCCAAGCTGAACCTCCCAAGCAAGGATATGTACCTGTTGCCCCTTGTTGCCCAACAGTCAGTGCTGAGGAGTTGGCTCTTTTTTTTTTTTTTTTTAACTTGCTCTTCATGTAGTTGCTGGTTACAGGTAAATTCTACCTTAATTTCCACTTCACCAAGCTGAACGAGTCCATCTCTCCCAACTCCTTCTCATAGGCCATGTGCCATTCTGATGAATGAAATTAAGCGGCATAAAAACCAAAGTAACATAGCAATGATGATCATGGTGCTGTAGGTCACTTGACGTGAATCAATAAAATTTTATACTGATTGTTTGTTTTGAAAAATGAAAAATTTGCATATTGAATGGTAGAGAAACCTCTGTAACTTTAAACTGTTTAAATATATAACTTGCTTCAAAAGTACTATTCTGATCTACTATAAATCAGTATATAAGGCAGTTTTCAGACACCATCACTGCACATGTCTGGCAGTTCAAAATGTTATTGTCTTGCCAATCTGCTTCTTATTTGACCCTTTCTGGAAGTTAGCATTGTTATTAGGATCAGCTCATGAGATTATATGAGTGCTCGGTGCTCTTTGCTTCAGTACTTAGATGTTCTCAGCCTTGGATCAGGTTAGATTGGCTGTATTTGTCAACCTAACTGGCTGAAAAACACTCCCTACAATCTCTTCTGCTGACTCTGCTGAGAGGGCCATAGCTTCTAGCAAAGAGGTGGTGCTAGTAAGGGGGGATGTAACATCTGAAACTGGCACAGTTCATTCTTCAGCATACTCTACAAATTCTGTTCCTTGGGGAATAACTAGTTACTTGGTAATCCTATTATATAATTCTAACGATTCTAATAGTGATTAGAGAAAACTGCATTCGTTCTGAAAAAGTTCCATAATATCAGGGCCTTTCTAGTAGGATGTTGAATTTTTCATAATTTTTTAACTGGTTTTACTAAACTATTCAACAGACTTGAGAAGATTTATGAGGTCTGCTGTTTTCCAGGGTTAGGGACACAAGGTTGCTGTTGGAAAGAAAAAATTAAAAGCTTTGCTTTCATCCATCTCATGCCTTTGCAGAACTTGCAGAGATCCATTATGTCATTAGGACAAATGCTAAAATCTTCCCTCGGTGTAAAAGCTTTTGGTCTGAGCTCTTTTCAGATTGCAGATACGGTCTTAACATAGGAATACGCAAAATGTGTAGTATATAATAAGAAGCATTTGCTTCATTTCCTAGCAATTCAGCTTGATCACTTAAAAATAAGCTTTCTCTTTTTTTGTCCTCTTTTTTTTTTCCTTTCTCCTTCCCTTTCTCTCCCTCCATTTCTCCCTCTCCCTTTTTTTCCTCCTTGTGTCTTACACCTCCTCCCCCTTTCTCTCTCTTTCTTCTGGTTTAGAAGAAAATCAGGAATTTATTCCATAGAGCTGTGAAATCAATACTAGTCATTTTGGGGAAGAAATAGGGTAAAAATAAAGGCAGGCAAGAGTTTCAGAATTTTGTTGAGTATTTTATTTCTGAACATTGTGTCCTGAATGATCTGTTTTGATAAAATCTTCTAATTCAGATATTCAATGCTAATCAAATGTGAAGTATTTTTTGAATCTGATATATGTTATCACTGGCAGAAAAAAGAATCATCTTTTGTTTGTACAGGAAAGTGTAAATGCCATAATGCAGGTTTTACAATCTCAGGTTAATTTTGGCTAAACAAGTAGGCATTATTTTCCAGAAGATGGCACTCTGTTTCCACAAATGCAATGTTTGAGTTTCATGGCTTAAAAGAATGTGCTTCATCAGTCTATATGAATGGGCTTTCTTAAAGCATAAAGCTAACTTGAGTCTGTTTGTGCTTTTTTGCATTTATATGCCATTGTATTGTAAAATTGCTGTGTATTATAAAATTCCTTTATTTGCTTAGCTTTTCATCACAAATTTGAGTAATCTTATATTATTCCTTCATTTTAAATATCTGATTTAAGCAATGCACATTAATGGGGGTTAAATTACTTAGGGTTTTAATTCTCACTTACTGTAAATTTAAAAAAATTCTAGGATACGGAAGCTTTTCTGTCTTTGTGGGGAAGAAAGAAGAAAAAAAAGGCAATTAAAGAAAAATCCAAGGAAAAAAATCCCAGGCTGCAGCCTGTGATATGTTAAAAGTTATATTTAGAAACTAGAGTTAGTGATGGTCTTTTAACAGGGTACTCAAACTATTTTTATACACTTGATTTATACTATTTTCTTGATACAGTTTTTTCCTCTAATTGACACTGACAGTGTCACTGACAAAATAAGTTACACTGATGTTTTGAATGACTGAGAATGATGGCATTACCTTTTTTTCTTCATGCCTTAGCAGAACTGTAAATAGGAAATCTATGTTGAAGCATAAATTATTTTTTTCCTGACTTTTTCTCATATGAAAGAAAAAACAATTAGGAAGAATCCCATTTATAAAACTGGCAACACAGCTTTGATTTGCTTTACCAGTTGCACTTAACTCTATTTGCTGATGATAAATATGCTAAGAAAGGGAACATAACCTCTTTCTGTTGACAATGTGTAGTTATATGGTTGTTTGAGCATTAAAACTGTTTTATAAAACCCATTATGAACTATGTTTGTATGCTGGCAGCTTAATTGTCTATGTATAGATGAAAAGTATATGTAGTTATCGAGTTTGTTCTGGTTTAGTATGATGCAAGAGGCAAGTGACAAAGTAAATGTATTTCATGTACAAAGGAACGCTGATTATTGTATTAGGGAGGCATACTCCCATGAAGATCAATTGGATAAACACACAATTCTTGTTTGTTTTTCAATAGACTGGAAGTATATGTGTTGGAAGGCATTGAACCAAAGGTGAATGCACATTGTGAATAATTTCAGAATGTTATGAGTTTTTGAACTGAAACTAGAATTGGAATTTATTATTATATTCTCCAAACTGAAGCTGAACAGCAGTCAGGTTACTGGGTCAAATCTGCATTGTCACCCTGTGAGGAGTTTTGTTTGTTACAGATACCCTTTGCACCTTCTGGGCTTTGCACAGCAGCCTAGCCTGTCTGTCCTTATCTGTGCCTTGCAACATGAGTCACCCGTGCTTCTGCTCTGTGAGACTGTGTTGTTCTGCAAACCCTATCAGGGACTTTTCTGAGTGGGACATTCTGTATTTGTAATGGGCTCTGACAAAGCTGTTCCTTGTGGAAATAGTCTGGGTACATCTTTGATTTCTGCAGTCTGTTGTTAGAGTACTCTCTGTTGTTACTGTCAGCAGTTCTTACAAACCCCTGGTAGATTGACTGATCTGAAACTCTCCCTCTTTGTTGTTTCTTATGGTTGGGTTATACCTGTGTATTGTTTTACTTTAATCCTGGATATGTATTCTGTGCTGTGTGCTTACAGGTGCAGACTCACTAGGCAGAGTGGAGGGGACCTAAGAGTTGACTAACATCTCTAGTTAGCTCTGTTTCCATCTCACCTGTGGTCATTCTGGCCCCTTTCAAATTCCAGGGAAATGCAGTCTGATTTAGGTGGTAAAGGAGAAGCTATGGCAGAATTTGTGTTCCCAGACTTTGGGAAGTGGAGCAGGGGATTGGGATTAATCACTCTCCATTTCCTTGCCAGGACTTTGTCATTATAGAACATTATGTATTGTAACACGAGTGGATTTAAATCAGTTCACGGTTAATGAGTCGGTTAATGTACTGGCACAGGCCTGAAGTAGAACCGAACTAGAATAAATTCAGTCACAGATGAACCCAAGCCCATACTGGCACCGAGTAGGACCATTTACTTGGTTTGACTTCCTTAATCATAAATCTGCATAATTTCCTACTTTTCAATGTGTATCTCGTTTTGCTCCCAAAACACCATACTTGGTGAGCAAAATTAAAAGATGTAATGATGATGAGGCTATAAATTGGTCATAAGGCATATTAAATGCTAGAACCTGATGTTCAGACAACTGTATTTCTTTAAAGTTTCTTAGCTTGGCCACCTTTAGGTCTTTTGCAAAATCTTGTTTGTATTTGTATTAATTGAGGTAACTTTAATCTTATGCAGTAGCTTTTCTAAGCATTTAGATTCATTTAATTTGACAGGTTAATTGGGAAAGCACTAGAAAGAATTTGGAAAGCACTATATGTCTTAATATATATTTTGTCACCTACACATTGTATAAATATAAGAAACCCAGTGTTTATCCAATAGTGTATCTTGACAGGTGTTATTCAGGTGCTATTGTAAAAAGAAATAAAAGTAATATTTTTTTATATTCTTAAAGCAAGTATAACTTTTCACATTTTGTTAGCAAAAATCTTTAAACTTGTGTTTAGCTAGTAAATGTATTAGGATCAGAGAATACCTTTTTTTAGATCACATTACTAGTTAGTGTTAGTACTGGAGTGTCAATGTTGCCTACGTACAACTTTGCCATGTCAATACTTTTAATCTCATGTATATATTTATATATTTTATATGGAAGGAAAGATATTTTTTTTGCATTGAACTCTGATAGATGATTACCGCTTAAAATGCATGACTGCATTGTTGTCATAAAAGTACACTTTTAAAAATCCATCAAAATGTTTTAAATGTTCATGTTGCTTAATTACATAATCCAGTTGAGTAGCCAGTGTAAATTGATGTTGCTCCAACAGAATGATGGAGGTTGTGCTGTTTGAATTGATCCTGTTTTGACAATTATTTTCAAAAGTAATAGTTCCTGTTTTGAAAAATTTACTTGAATACCAACTGCCTAACTACTTTTCCATTGAACCCTGGCAATGAAGATTAGTAAATTGTAAACCTGACAATGGTTTGAGTAAAGCAGAATTTGAAATAAAGATTCATTTTGCTTAAGACTTCCTGTATCGCGATGTGGTGATTTACTTGAGAAGGTGTTAACATTTTTTATCTGGAATAATTTCTTTTCCAGGACAAACATGTGCTGGCAGTAGTAACAGTAGACAAGATGTTGGAAAAACTAAGGAAGTGCAATGAATTTCTGGAGCTAATTCTCAAGGGACTTAGTGAATACCTAGAGAAGAAGCGCCTTTTTTTTTCCCAGATTCTTTTTTTTATCTAATGATGAACTCCTTGAGATTCTTTCAGAGACCAAAGATCCTACTCAGTGTGGTAATATTTAATATATGTATTGGTGACTCGCAGTGCATGCAGATAGTCTTGTCATATGGTTTCTCTGAGCCCAGAAGTCTGTTTTTTCTCGCTGTTACAGTATTATGTATCTACTTGGCTAGGTTTTATGATAGGTGAATACAGAGTAATTTTAATATGGGTAATTAAAATTCAGTTCTGTTTTCTAAACTAGTAGCCCTTCCATACACTACTTTTCAGAAGAATCTGAAGTCCATATAGTAATTCATGGTGAAATTTAACATACCTGATTTTTCTCAGTAGAAAACTGAGTATCAGCTGGAACCTGTGTGTCACTGACTTGAGTTTTATCTTTGTAGGGGCAGTCCTATTTAAAATCTTTCAGAAGTTTTTTGCCGTGTTTTAACTCTCTCTGGGATTTCTACTCCCCAACCTCATTCAGGATTAAACTGCAAACAGTATAACTCAGTATAAGTCCTTATACTTAGTGGAATTAACTCTATGAAGATTCTTGCAGAAGCAATCTTGTTAAGCAATATAGCCTTTGCTATAAGCAGAGCAACTGGAGTTTGATTCCAAATATGCAGACTTGCTAGCATGCAGTGAATGCAGTGCAAGGTCATGCAAAAATGAAAAATAAAATGCCAGCTCAGTCGCAGAGAAATGTTCATACAGTGCAATAAACAGGGCAAGAGATCTTGTGAGGAAAAAAATCTTAAAGTTTTTTAAAATTTATTTATTATAAGCGATTATGTTAAGCTTGTACTTGGTTGCTTTACTCAAATTCCTTAATGTATACTATAGTTTGCTGGGAAGGTAAAAATAATGGAGTTTTATGTACTGTAGGTCGATTAGCGGTTAAAGAAAGAGTACTTGTTTATCCTTACTAGGTTTTATGTTACAGACACTATAAGTAATAGTCTACATCTTTAAACTGATCTTCAGAAAATACTGTGATAAACATCTTGCAGGGGGTAGTACACAAGACTTACTATTGAGGATAAATGGATAAACTTTTTTTTTAACAAACTTAAAGTGATCTTTTAAGTAAATTGTTCAGAATTTTTTTTAAATTACATCTTCTTTGGTAGTATTGGCAAGAAAAAATTGTCAGAAGCTGTTTAATACTGGTTTTGTTTTCCAGAGTACAACCTCATTTGAAAAAGTGTTTTGAAGGAATTGCAAGAGTGGAATTTACTAATGTATTAGATATTACACACATTAAAAGTAGTGAAGGAGAGACTGTAGAACTCATAGAGACAATCGTGACATCAGAAGCTAGAGGTCAAGTTGAAAAATGGCTGGTTGAACTGGAGGCAGCTGTGCTGAAGTCTGTCCACAAGGTAACAAGTCCTAACATCTTATTTTCTAGGCTAATGTCATTCATCATTGATTTCTTCAGTAAACATTAACATATACTGGAATCACTTTTTATTCTTTCCACCTAGTGGTAACATTAAAACAATTAATTCAGTCTTTAAAGGTTTGAGGTTTTTGGGTTTTGTTGTTTTGTTGGTTTTTTTTTTTGGTTCTGGTGTCAATTTCTGGTTCTAAAATTCTCTAAAATTCTTTAAATAATAGAGTCAAAAACATTTAGATTCTTTTGCCAGAGATTGTTCTACATTTGGTGTGGTATTAAGGGACAAGATTAAACTGAAAGATTGTCTTCTTTTTTTAATATTGCTCTTAATTATGACTACCTTAATCAAGACCTTAAAATTAATTAATTTACATTAATTAAACTAAAGACAGTTTGATTATTGTAGTGGCATAGCAGTACAGAAGAAAGTGAATAACCTTATCTATTTGGTGTGTATCAGACATGGACAAACTGAACTGCATGAGTAAGAAAAGGGTTAAGTACTGTTTGCATTTAACCTTAACTACAGAACTTTTACAATTATCTAAACCAGATAAAATTTACATAGTTTTAATGCCAATACAGACATGTTTTTCCCTCATACATGTATTTCTTTATTAATGCTATTGTGTGTATAGATTGTTAAACGCAAAAAGGCTTGGAACTGCAAAACAAAAGGCAGATTTTCACTCAGGTAGTTTATGCTGCTTGTCTGAGGAGCCATCTAAATCTATTGAGGAGTTTGTTGACAATAAGACTTTATTCTTGCTTGGGTTTTGTTAATGGCAGGAAAATAACCTGTTGGTATAGACTGGAAAGTTTTTTCCAGTGCATGTTTTGATTTCATTGGGATTAGCCTTGAGCGGCATTAGAACCAGATTAATCATTCTATTATTAGAAAATACACTTGAAGTTAGATATAAATTTAAATAATATGATCTGCAAAATTCAAAGCTCTGGGTTTTTACTAGAAGGAATAGGTGAAAAAACTTTCAGTTTGGAATATTGCGTCTAAATTATATTTGTACTTGTTTTCTGGTTTCATTGTAGGTGGAGCTCAAAAATTTTAAGTATCTGATGGCAAGAATAATTTTAGAATGTCTTGTGAAATCAGTTCTCAGAAATTTTGTGTGATCACATTGTTCATATTATGACATTTTGGGGGATTTTTGAGCTTTGTTGAGAGATTTGTTTGCAAGATGTCAGTATTATAGAGTTGAATTTGGACCCTGATTTTTTTTTTATTCTCAGTAATGCAATCTAACCTAAATTATTCTAAAGCTGAACATTACCTGTTTTCACATGTAGTTATAATGTGCTTTTTCCTGTCTAGGTCCTTGAGGATGCACTTGAAGCTTATCCAAAAACTCCACGTGTTAATTGGGTAAGAGAGTGGCCTGAACAAACAGTTCTTTGTGTATCCCAGACTTTCTGGACAATGCAAGTACACATGTCTATTAGAAATGGCCAAACGGTAAGAATATTTTAAATTTAAATTTATGTAAAATTGATATAATTCTGTAATAAATCAGACCTTTGGTAATAACCTTTTTGGATGAATAGGTGTTCAGTGTAATAGTAAAGTATCTACTTTAAAGATCTACCTGAAATGTCATCCTTGAAGACTTTGAAGTTAATATTTCCTGTTGGATATAAGCACCAATGTTTCTGCAGTATGTCAGAGTGCATGCTGTTTAGCTCAACAGGTAGATTACATGTTTCTGTGAAAGCAGCGCAGTGGTGTATTCAGGTGGTATGGACTAGCATAGATTGTCTATTTTTCTCTGGTTCAGAAGTCTAACTTACCTTCATTAATGTTTAGTGCTTTTTATGAAGATGGGCTAGGACTAGCATTGAAAGATAGTATACCGTCCTCACCCTTGTCAAATAATGAATATATATGCCTGACTGGCACAGAATTTATAATCTATTAGCTAATTCTAGTGGGAATAAAGGTACTTAAGGCACTGAATTAAGATTCAGGATATGTGTTTTGCAGAACCTTCTGTTGATCACTAAGGCTTAATGCTCTCACCTGTTGCATTTGGAAGTGTTCCAGAATTGTCATCATCAGATGAGGCAACTAGATTTTCAGTCTCTGGTGTTTGGACAGAAAGAAACATGAAGTTTTTCAGAGTTGTACATAAAGTTCTAACTTTGTGATACTTCATGATACTCCCTGCTTTTCATTCCTATTTTTTTGCAATGACATGGCATCAACTGAGAGATCTTCTATTGTATTTTTGGATTCTCCCTGTTCATATATAGCTGAGCTGTACCACAAACACAAAGTTAAATCTAATCTTTAGTTCATGTATGGAGCAGTATTTTAAGGGTGTATAACATTTTCTGCTGATTCACAAGTTGAAGCAATGGCTCCTGGTAATAGTGGCGTTTTTGAGCAGCGGCATTCTGACATGCAAGGAAAAGAAGCTTCTAAGTGTCTTGGAAGAGGGCATTAAAGGAAGAAGAGGACATGATCTGCTAATACAAGGAGTAAATCTTGCAACATATCTGAAGATTTGAAAAAGATTTGAAAATATTTTCTTTTCCCAGTAATAAAGGAGATCCTCGGTTTCCTGGGGAAAGAAATAAGGTTTCTACGTACTGCACCGTTTATCCTCAATTGGTGAAAGACTTTCAGGAAGGAGAGACAGGAATTCTAATCTTACAGATTTTAGATTTTTAAAAAAAAAA
>NW_009605597.1:2069-27992 GCF_000690535.1 Cariama cristata | reverse complement strand
CAGCCTGGGAGCCGCCTGCTGAGGGGCTCTCGAAAGAGAAGAAAGCGTGTGCCCGTGTGTCAGCAGAGCACAGAAGTGCGCGGATACGTGCTTTCGTTTACTTTTCAGATCTGCTTGTGATCGTTTAAGTGCTTTGTTACATAAAGAGACCCGATATTAATGTTTTTAATCCGTTTATAAAATAAAATCGTTTCTGCTGCAATAGGTGCCCTTTGATGTTTTTGTGTTTTTACAGTCACGTGCTTGTACTTGCGGGCTTTTTCTTCCTCTATCTGTTTTGGGCTTGGTCTCAGATAATGGCAAATGACTATGGCATTGTGTTACACTTGTACTTTGTGTGTTTCTGAATGGTCTTTAAGCTTTGAAATGTAAGTTTCTGTGTTGCTTATAACCGTAATAGCCATCATCCTTCCTAGGTAGAAATAACCATTTCAAGCTCACGTAAGTAAATCCTTCAGAGAAAAAATTAAGTGACTTAGTTGTCTCTTCTAAGTACTTGGACGCGGTTCCCCTGTCTGCTCTGTGCAGCTGCTGTTTGCATAAAGGGCTTAAGTTTCCTTTAACTTTGGTGCGTTGAATCACAAGTGAAATTCCTGAAGCAACCACTCTGCGTGGTGAGAATAACTTTCCCTCAAGTGCGCACACCGAAAATTGAGAGATGTTTAGGTGAAAACTTGATACCCGCGATCATTTAGCTGCTCCAGGCAGAAAGGCTTGATTTCTTTCCCTCTTGGAAAATACAAAAGCCCAAAAGAACCAATCAAAAGCAATTTACTCTGTAAGGAATTTCATACCTTTTGAATGTGGCTGTATGGCTGCAGCTTTTATTAAGTGAAGAGAAGCTGTGTTAGTTGAGCCATTGTTTAATTCACTTTGAAAGGTGTTGTTTTTTTTTTTTTAATAAACCCCAAAATTCTGGGTGTTCACTTGTGAGTAAACCGGTTATAAGGGCGTAAAATAGTTTCTGTGAAATTTAAATATGCTTTTATGCAGAAACGTTGTGCAGCTGGGTAGATCTGGTATGAGATTATAGAGTCCATTGAACATTACTCCCTCGTATGTCCTTGGTGGATTATGGCTAACTGCTTGTGTTCTTTTCTGTTACTTAACATGTCACTGTTGTGTTACTGCAATCTTCTGAGCAATATTTTTCTTTATTTTAGGTTCTTTCAATGATTTATATACTTCCTACGTCATCTTCTGTATCCTCCTTATGTCTGTGGTGATAGTAGTAATAAGCATCTTCAATGCTGAATTTTATGCAGGTGGGTTATGTAAATTGCTGAAATGTTTGTGATACCTGAATGAAATAGGATGACCATTTAAAGAGATTTGTATTTACATTCAATGTCCTTAATGTTATAGATTTCCTTTTAAATTAATGTAGACAATACATAAAGCGTATTTTTAAGTAAATCATCCCAGGTTCCTTCTTACCTGATGGCTGAGGCCCTCTTTGCTGAGCCATTTCATTGATTTCTTTATCATTTAGTGACTGATTCCAACTATGAAAAGTTCTTTGGTGACAATGTTTTGATTGTGTTTTTTTTTTTCTTTAAAGGAAGGATTTTATTAGTAAGAAATGAAAATTCACTTTTGGCTTTTATTTACAGTTGTGCCATCGATACCATGCTCTCGATTAGCACTGATAGGAAAAATTATTCACCCTCAGCAAGTTATCCACTCAGTAGTTCATGCTGTAATGGGAATGTTGGTTGCTTGGTGCGCTGCAATTATAACAAAAGGGAAGTTCCAGTTTCTTGCTGTGCCCTGTGTACATTCAGAAAGGTAATTATTTGTGTGTGTTAAAGATAAATTATGCAAAGAACTTCTGTTATAAAATGTATTTACTGATGGCTTCTTTCAACCAAAACGATAAAATTTGAGTACTATCAAAAATAAGCAATTATATGTTCATATCCTTTATTAAAGTATAGAAAATACCCTCTTTTTTAAATGTTACAATGCATAGAGAAATTACTGGGCCAGAATAACTAAATTGCCAGGATTCTTAATGGAAACTTGAATGATGACAAATTGGTTGTCACTTGAACTAAGTCTTGGTCTTCTGGTTAATGTGACATACTTCATAAATTCTGGAAGCATCCTCATGCATAAATTACAAAAGTAGGTAGTGAGATTCCTATTTAGAAAAAAAACTTCCTGAGATATCACCATATATACTGATCAGGAAAGTAAAATCAAACTTCTGATTTGAACTTCCTAAGGCTAGAATTACTTTATTTTTTTTGAACTCAGAATTAATTCTAAGTTTTCTGTTGTAGCCTCGATGATGCTGTTCCTCAGATGTGCCTAAATGAGTATCACCTCTTTTTTCTACTTTCTGGAGCTTTCATGGGATACAGTTACAGTCTTTTGTATCTCATTAACAATATGAATTATTTGCCATTTCCAATCATACAGGTAAGAGGTTTAAACACCTTTGCAGAAAGACATGTCTAGGTAAAACAGTGATCAAAAAAGCCTTGATTGTTTATATTTTTGAATATGGCAGTAACAGCTGTCTGTTGGCATGCTTTCACTAACAGATGAGGCATACACTCAGTTAGCTTTACATGCCGGTAGTGTTCGTTTTCCTCCTTCCTGCTCAGCTCCTTTCAAATGAACACAGACATCTGGGATGCTGTGACTATAAAATTTCTACCTCTCTGATGCGTGTGAAAAGCTGGTGGAGCGGTAGTGTTCGTTTTCCTCCTTCCTGCTCAACTCCTTTCAAATGAACACAGAAATCTGGGATGCTGTGACTATAAAATTTCCACCCCTCTGATGCGTGTTAAAAGCTGGTGGAGGTGGACCGTTGCAGAAAGTGAACTATAGGAAAGAAACAGTAGACACAAACTGAACATTAACTCCTGGAACTGACAACAAGGGTCACCTAAAAGCTGAAAATCTTGAGAGTAATGCGTATTATTAGTTGTGACTGGGTACTAGCTCACTGAAATTCTAAATAGCACATTAAATCTTGCTTAAAGCTCAACATCCAAAGCTTGTTTGTGTGTGTAGTGCTATGGAAACTGAAATTCCAATAATTCCTTTGGAGAGGGCTGTAGTGGTTCTATGGAAATCTGTACCACTATGAAATGGAGAGGAGTGGCTTGTGAAACATCATCTTAAAAATACTTCTGTTGCTATAGGCTCACAGCAGCCATTAACTTTGCATGATTCCCAGATTTGCAAAGTCCAACTAATTTTGCAAAAAGTTGGTTGTATTAGTGGAAAACTTTGAAGTCGTGACCATTCAGTTTATCAGCAAACCCAGCATCATTTTGGCAATGCTGTAGTTTTACTATTAAAAAAAATCCTAATTTTGAATATTGTTAATTCTTCTTTTTTTTTAATACAACTTAACCTAGTAAAAAATCACTTTGGTTTCATTTCCATATAGTGTCAGATGGGTTGCTTTAGTCGTTTGGAAAGACGCATAATTTGTTTGTATGGAGAAGGGCATCAGTATTACACTGGTTTGCTGCTTGGAACATTACTGACTCTGTAACTCATGCTTGTCTGAATTTTCCCTATATTTTTATGGAACACTTCTAATCTAAATGTAATCTAGTGGATTAAATATGCCTCTTTTTTTTTTTTTTTTATTTTGCACTAGACAGCATTCTTCTAGTTTGTTCCCCTGTGTATAGAGTCGACTTACCCCATCCTTCATTTTCATGCTACAAGTAGGAAAAGGGATGAGGACTAGAGATTGTTATAAGATGGCAGAAAGAGATCAGGACAATAAATAGCTTAAACTAATTTTTTTTTAGTTCATCTAGACTTCAGGTTTCCAAGTACCTTGTCTTTTTTTTTTTTTTAACCATTTGTTGGTTTGTTCTGAATGCAGAATACTAAACTATTTTTTTGTTTGTTTCTAGCAATACAAGTACTTGCGTTTCAGAAGATCTTTGCCTCTCCTCATTAAACACAGTTGTGTGGAATCACTATATTTTGTTAGAAACTTCTGTGTTGCATATTACTTTTTTGGTAAGGGTTCATGAAATTATATCTCTTTTTTTAAATTCTTTGATTAAAGATAAAGTTTTCAAAATACATCAGGCCTGTTATACTATTTTTCAGCCTTCCAGGTATAACTTGCTGAGGGCACGTAGACTTGTTTAAACAAATAGAGATCTAACACCTCTCTAAAACAATAAGAAAAGGCACAGGGTTTGTACAGCAATATTTATAATTCTTACAGCCTCACAGAAGCTCGTTTAGCATATGAGAAATGTCTTTTCTCTAAAGAGATTAACACCTTCTATAACAATTTATTGTCTAGCTGATAACATTGTAAGAAAATGACAGTGTTCTAAGGAGAAGGGAGTGGGGAACGACAGTTACCTAACCTGAAGTCTGTGTTTGGTCACTGTACCAAAACATAGCCTATTGTCTCTGGTGATCTCTTCTGTGCAGGAAATCTTGTTGGGGGCAGCTGTGAAATAACTTGCATGTAAGAGGAGCTACCAAATTCTAATCAGCTGGTGGTTTACAAGTGTACATTTTAAAATGGCTTTGGGCCATTGTTTACATTGGTATGGTTTACATACCAGTCCTGATCTGTGGCAAAAAGATTATAAACCTGAAAACACAGTGCAATTAAATAACAGACTAAAACAATTTTATGTTCCCTTTTTTCTTTAAATATTCCCAAATATTTTCTTAACATGGATAAACATCTCCGTGCCTTGGAGCTCTACTTCCTTTGCCTGGTATTGGAAATGTAGCATCACAGAGTGAACCTGACATACCAGCAGTGGGCATGACCTCAGTATATGTAATGTTGCTATATTTTCACTATTTTTAAAGTAAATAGTAGCATTTTAGCTTTATTTTCAAGTGTGTGTTATATTATTTGGAGGAAGCTGGGGAGACAAAGGCAGTATGGCTCCCTCTTGTAGGAAAATGAAGTTTGGTCTTTAAAACTGGTAAAAAAATCTGTGCTGATGAAGATGATTGCACTGGACTTTCTAAAAATCGGGAATTTTTTAAGTTGTGGTTGTAATTATCCTCCTAAATGATGTCAAAGTATACTAGAATTATTTCCACTTTATTTACATTAGGAGATAAATTAGAAGTATGGTGGTTCTATATCAGCTTCCATTAAGTCTTTAAAAGCACTTTGCTGCTGCCTGAGCTGTAGTGAAAATGAATATTAAATTGCCATTAATCCTCTTGTTAGCGAAGAAACACAAGTAACTCTGTGCTGAGAAGCTAGCAATAAGAGATAAGGTCTACATCTCTCAATGTATAGTTGCTGGCCTGAAGCCTTTTTTCATTCTCTTGTTTCTATTTCTTACAAAAAAACCCAACCAACCAAAAACCACAAAAAAACCAAACCAAAACAAAAAACAAACAAATAAAAACCCCCTAAAACGCAAACAAAAAAAACCAAAACCAAAAAAACCCAAACAAAACAAACCCCAAAGGCAGATTGTTTTGTGGTGCACACATATTACCAGACCAGTCTGTTGTCTCTATACATGCATTCTACTTTTGTTGTCTTTTTGGCTTATTGTGTATGTGTTTTGCAGTGTCAAATTTGTTTCAGTGTTTCTTTTTGATCCCCTAGGTTATATGCCAAAGGTATGGATAAGTACCACAATGGATCTTCGTATAGACAGGTAGGTAGTACATAGTGCTGAAAACTTGCAGGAGAATATTGCTGACAGCTCCCTTCGCTGAAGAAGTACAGCTTAGTAACTGGCTCTTTGTGTGCAGTGGGACTCGGTTCCTTGCTTCCCCACACAGAATGTGGGGAGCATTGGGTACTTCTGAAATGGATCCAAAAGGAACCAACATCCCCTTGTAGGAACTATCTTGTAGATAGTCATTAAGAAATCCTCTCTGTTTCCTTCATCTCTGTAAGCCTCTAAAGTGTTAGAAAGGCTAATCTCTCCAAATTACATATATGTTTTATCTGCTTTTCTGTGGTTTTGGAGGAGGCATATATATATTTTTGTATGGCTGCCATTTGCTTTAAAATAGGGAAGCTGGAGTCTTTAATACCTTAATTGACTAAAACTGTAATCATTGTTAGTTATTTCATATTTCTTTTCCTTAATTTCATTAATTTTTCATAACTTCATTCTATCACAGTTACTGAAAAATTAAAGAACTGGTATCTCAAACATCTTTGAGAAACTGTTTTTGCCCCTCAAAACAACTTTATTCTTGCAGTTGTCTATAGTAAGCTGTAAGAGTAGCAACATCTTCCATAATAAAAATACTTATATCTTCTTGGTTGATTTATCTGCAGTAAATTGCGTCCTCTTGACAGTCTAACTGGCTTATTGGATCTCTCCTTGTTTTACCATGCCTGGTTATGTGGCGCATTTCTTCTGATTACCTGGTACATTGCATGGTTACTCTTCAAAATCTATGCTACAGAGGTTAGTACTTAATGACAATGCTAAAGGTATAATGTTGGTGTTTCACAGATAATACTTTCTTTTCAAAAGCAGTTTTACTGGGAAATAACTTAGTATGAATTCTTGAATTTTCCAAGCATACACTACAGATAATATCTGATAACTGAACAGTTGAGAGAGGCTTGGGCCTGAACTGACTTTCCCTTTCTCTCCTTATATCAAGACAAGCCTGTGCTCCTTACAAAATTAATGCTTTGATGTTGCCACCTCCTCTTCTACTCCTCTACTTCTGTTTCAGTGCCCTCGCTTCTCCCGTCCATGTTTGATGTGCAGATGCTGTTGGGGCCACTCTAACAAAGAACCACTTTGTGCTTCATGGAGTTTGTGTTGTGTTCGTTGACCTCTTTAGGTGTAAAGGCAGATGAACCAGCGCAGGGCTCCTACATGTCTGGCAGACCTTACTACCTTGGTCTCTGCGTGTGTTTCCATGCATTGATTTTATATTTGAGTGTGAGACTAGCTGAAGACTTGTGACAAACGGCTACAGGTTACATGAGAAGATAATATCCAGAAACTGTATAGCTCTCAATCCAATTTCACAATAGGAAAGAGAACAAAATGCTGTCAATTTTCTGCAAGCTAAGCTCTAGAAATCTCAAATTTAAGCAAACCATCAAAGTACACATGTGTCCGAACCAGAGACATGCTAATCTAATTCAGGCTGCAGTATTAAAATAGACTTCAAGCAATCTTGGGAATTAAGACACTTGTGCTTTTTCATTCAATCATAAAGTTACAAATTAATATGGCTAAAAAAAGACCGCTAAATATGTAATGAATTGTATTAGAATAAATGTGAGACCATGATTGAAGAGAGAAAAAAAGTCTTGCCAGCAAAGAATTGGAGAAGACTTGATCTTTGTTGACAAATCCAGATATTTCTTTGTAAGAATACAGAGGAAAATTGTTCATCTAACCTGATTTTTTTTTTTTAAAAAAAAAAACATTTCTAGACTGCGGATTAGTAGGGCAAAAAAAGCTAAATTTAAATCCTGGCAAAACCCTCTTCTGGAATGAAGTGGCATACAGCGCTTGTTGGAATGTTAGCTTTAATTAAAAAGGTCTAGTTGTTGTGACTACATGGAGAAAAGATTAACAATGAGTCAAGCATAATGGATGTAATGATGTGTCAGAATCCGTAGAGGGCTTCAACAACAGCTCTGAGGTGTGAACAACCTGTTTGAAAGGATAATAGTTGAAGCACCAGTGAACACTGTCAATGTCTGTAATTATTGTATTGCTTATAAAACTGTGGAAGACAAAAGAAACTTCTAGCTGTGAAGATATAAAATGGACCTTGCCCTTTTGACTGTTGAACAAAAGATTTGTTTATCCACGTTATTTTTTTTTGTTTTATGAGGTAAAAAACTTCAGAGCTGTTTGTAAATACTTGCATAGTGTTAACTGAAAAGTCAGGAAAGGAATTGTAAACTTAGTTCTCATTAAGTCACTTTGTTAACACTTTGAATGCAATTGATACCTCAGATTTCAGTTTTGCAGTTGGAAACAGGAGAATAAAGCTATGATATGTAAAAGGAGTGCAGTAACACAAAACTGACAGGTAATATGTGCCCAAACTGGTCCATTTTAAATAGCGCTAAAAATACGCAGTGTTTGGTACAATTTAAGCACTACTATTTACGTTTGAAATGCTGTAGCCACAAGAACAGAAATTCTGTTAAAACACAGAATATTAATATCATGATGATAAAAATAAGAATTCATTAGTTTATCAATGAAACACTGCAAAAGAAGAATTAAAAAAAAGCTTTATTATTTGGTAAAAGAACCCTCAGTTCTTCACCAGAGTGGTTACGCTGTTAAAAATAGATATTGGAGTGCAGATTTCAGTCTTGTTTCTGAATATGTCGTCACTAGTTTTTCCTAGGTATGTGGTTTGAGGAATTTCTTTTCATAACAATATGATGCCCCTAGCTACGAATTACATGGGTACGTGAAAGGTATTTGAAGATAAAGATATCTCGATTTTTCTAAGATTTCTCAATTTTAAACATAAGGAGTAAAGCCTTTTTGTTTCTGTGTTAGAAATTTCAGGCTGGTTTACAGTAAGTTGAGGCAGTAAGTTGCTTTTTGTAGTTCATCATTCATCTGACAAGTAAGAGCTTGGGTGTGGTCTTTCATAAGGTTTTCTCGTGTCTTACTCTGTATAACACAACTTCTGATGTTTATATTTAGACGCATCATTTTCCTGTCCAGCCAACTTTTGCTGAGGAGACAGACCAGTGCCTGCCTAAAATCTTAAACAGCAACCCTCCCCTCATTATAAAGGTAATTAATTTCCCACCATCTTCTCAGCTAGGCGTGTGCTGAGAAGGTGTTTCTCAAAGCATGCGATCGGATCTTCTCGGTACCAGTTACTTGAACCGGGGTGCTAGTTCTTTAAAAAGCTGTGTCGGAACACTCAAGGAGGCAGTTACACTTAATGGTGAATATTTGTTTAGTAGTGACATCTGCTGGTGTTCACCACAGTGTTACTTTAAGCTGAAGACAGACTCATTTAGTTAGAGGTAAGATCTATTTGTCTGCACCTTAAGTGTATTAGTGTGTACTGATGCAAAAACAACAGGTTAGTGACATTTGGGGTTTTTTAAAATTCTTTCAGCTTTGAGTCTTGTCAGATAAGCAGGTGTTTTGTCAAACCTTTGTACACTCTTAATACTTTGCCCCTGCTACTTATATTTGAGTTCTTATGTGTGTGTTCTCTCTTGAAGTTAAAAAAACATTTCCATGTTTATGTTTGAAATTAGGTTTCTTTTTTTAAAAAGACAATACTAAAAAGCTACTTAAAATCTGTGAGTAAAGAAGAGTAATTTTGATCTATGGTAATCATTAATGAGATTTACTGACTGTAATACTTAGAAACTGGAGACCTTATTTAAGAAGTATTATGTAAATAAAAATAAGAATATTCTACACGTGCAAAATCCACATTTACTGATTTTTAGAGATCTGTGATAAGACTGGAGATAGAATAGGCTGCAATCCATTTGAATCCTTTGTTAAGCTTTGCTGCATTATCAAAAGATTGATGGGGAAGAGTCGAGCACAGCACAGTTCAAGTAGAGGAAGTCTAATTCATAGTCTCAGCCGCTACTACAGTGCTAATTTATAATTGTGTCTCACACAGTGAGGGAAATCTGGTTATTTTTGGTTTGCCACACTAATTGCTGAATCACATGGAAAAGCATTATTAGGTCCGGCACTGCATGGCACACTGTAGTTGAGCTCTGGCTTGCAAAAACAGTTCTTTCCATAAACTTTTTTTGTGTCTTAGACAATGTGGGCTGTTAGCTGTTAAGATAAAAAAATAATGTTAGATATTCTTTAACTCCAAAGACATTACATATCAGTAAAGTTCTCTGAAGCTCTTACTAACTCAGCAGCCCCATCCAGAGTGGTTCTAGGGATGTGTGCAGTCACTTGCCTCCTTTCTTTTTTGTTACGTGGCTGGTTTTAGTCTGTGTGAACTCATTCTTTGTTAGGAATTGCTTTTGTATGGATAAGTACATTTTTTAAGGAAATCATTGGACTTTGCAGGCGCTAAAACATTTTCCTTTCTTTGTAGTTTTTAGCCTTACAGGACTTGATGTTACTTTCCCAGTATTCTCCTGTTCGACGACAGGAAGTCTTTAGCCTTAGTCAGCCAGGTAATTATAAACACTATGTCATGTTGATTCTTTTTGTTTTTTTTAAAAGTGTTAGTCAAATGCTTTTAGAAGTTATTTAGTGCTGTGAGGCATGCTACATAAGCTGGGACGCCTCATCCCTATGGTGTCTTTTCCAAAAGGATGCTTAATTATCTATATTCATGTTGTTTCATCTAGTAAAATCAACAAATTCTGGTGCCTGTTGTTTGATTTAAATGACATCCATAAGGAAACACAGGTCTTAAGATATTGAAAGCAGGGTCCTCTTGACACCACCAGTCAAATAGTCCAAACTGACTAATCTAAGAGATGTGTATGAAAGCCTCATGTTGAGATGCGAGTGAGGTGAAATCAAGCGCAAATAGTGAGTCACCACTAGAGCTGCAAAAGCAAACAATGGCTGTAATTTCAATTAGTACACAAGCTTCTTGCTAGATACAAAGATATGGCAGAGAAGGTCAATTAAAACTGCTTAAAGCCTTCAGGAACTTTTTGTTACACCTTATCAGGAATTCTAGTCTTTGTACTACTTCAGAACTGTTTACCACCACCATTGGTATTACTTTGCTCATTTTAGTTGTTTAGTGATTTCAGATCTGATGGGCTGAACTGCCTGTGCTTCCTGCTTGCTTAGCAGGTTTCACTAAAATCTTTTAGAGTTGTCTGTTGACAGGAGGATGGAATCTGTCCGTGTTTTCATCTTCCTCTCAGTACAAATAAACTGTCACAGTGAAAATGCAGTGTCTTCTTAGAAACGGAGTGGTACTATAACTTTGAAGCTTATGCTGATAGCACATGGGCACTGTCAGAGTAGATACAAGGATGAGCATCTGGGTTAAACATACCTACTGCAGTTCCTTTTTGTTTGCACGCTGCTAGGTGGGCACCCGCACAACTGGACTGCAATATCAAGGGAGTGTTTGAGTCTTCTGAGTGATCTGACCCAGAGGCTGATTGCACAGCAGGAAGCTGCAGCAGCAAATGGGAGAGCAAAGCAGCCGGCAGGAGAGCTGAAAGTATCTCCACAGACTCCAGGTATGTGAGGATATGCTTATAATAGTTTGTAAAGCATGAAAGTATCAATAGATGACCTAGGTACATTAGTCTCAATTAAGTTCTATGGGAAAAATGAGTCACGGGGTTTTCTGCAAATAAATGCAAACAAAAAAAGGCTCTCCCCCAGTTTCACTTTAGGTATTCTTGTTGAAATAATCCCAAAATAACTAGAAAACTTGGAAAGATCACGTTTATTCAGTTTGTTTACTTAGCATGATGTTATGTTCAATACAGTATTTTTTGCACACTTGCATGAATTTAAAAAGTCTTAAATATTACAGTTTTAGTAAGTGGTTCAACCTAGTACAGGGAGAACTTAAGTCTTGCCAAGAGATGCTTTGTAACTTACATAGCTGTTCTTAGTGATTAGTTTAAGATGATGAAATTAGTTTTTGTTTTGTTGTTGTGGGGACTTTGAACACGTTTGTGTGATTCACTAGTATCACTGTAGAATAAGAAAAGCCAGTCTGACTCTTGAGCTGTGTGCAGCCTGCAAGCATTTCGGGTCTTTTATGTGCCAGACTTAGGCATCGTTCCTGGCAGCAGAGCTTTGTTAGCACAAGGGGTGCCAGGTAATTGAATCCCTTAGCAGTCAGTGCCTAGGATACAAGTGCCCTGGGAACAGCAGGGGACTGTTAGTATGTCAGAGGTGAATTTCTTCTAGTGCTGCTGTTCCTTGGATTTTGAGACTGAGATGTCTCTTCTTACATACCGAGCAGAATCAGAAAGAATTGCCATTCCTCTATAGGTAGCCTTTTTTTCTAGTACTTAACCCTAAAAGCATACTTTAGAGATATATACCAGGGGTTAGTAATGATGGCTAGCAAAAGGAGAAAAATAAATAAACCCACAAGTATCTTTCTCATCACTTGTTCTCAAACTGATGAACTTTTAAAACACTCCATACTTATGTTGATGTGTACTTCTTTGCAACACCACAGTGGAAACAATGTCCTTTAATAAAAGCTCCTATGACACAGAAGTTGTTGAAATAGCAATCAAATAACAAACCCACCTCTTATTTCGTATGCGCCAGCCTGTTTGTCTTCATGCAGTGTGTTCTTTGTCTTTAGGAGCCGTTGTGACAGAAGACATGTCTCTCCCGTCGCAGAGGTCTAATATTGTCCTCAGAGCCTCGATGTCTTCACTGGTTAAATCAACCCTAATGCCTTTAAAGACTTCACCGGGGTCTGATGTTGGTTCGCCCTTTAGCTCACCTGCTTTAAATTGCAAAATGGGAATTCCGGATGTAAGCTCTCCTTGGCATGGATCAGTCCAAAGTCCTCGTGTTACAAGAAGGGGACCAAAGCTGTGGACGTCAAGTTCAGGTGAGATTTTTCCACAGCACTGTTTTTAGCCTTGTAGTCATAAGTGTAGTAGGCATGTCAGTAGAGATCTGTATCTTGAGGACTAAAGCGACAGCAGCCAGTTTTTCTGAAGATATCATATTTCTCTTGTAGATCTGCAAATGAATGGTTCCCACCACGAATCCTTCCCAGTGCTCTCTGCTGCAAGAGTTGGCAGTGAGGCAGTACAGCCAAGATTTATTTACACATGGCTTCAAAACAAGCAGGAACAGGTAAAGTAAAAGTTGCAGTACAGATAGGTTACACGTAAGCTGCACTGACTGTTCTCTCTTCTGCAAGAATTTTCCATTTTTTGGAGCGAGTACTTCCTTCTCCGATTAGCTTACATAACAAAAATACTTTCCCCCACCCCCCAATCCTTTTATACTGTGAGAAGATGGTCGGGTTGAAGAGAGCCAACTGTGTGTACCTTAGATAAATACAGATGATATTTTAAATCTTTTGTTTCTTTTCAGATAAAAAACTTCTTGTCAAAACGAGTGCTGATAATGTATTTCTTCAGCAAGGTAATCATGATCTTATGTTTTGTGACTGAGCAGCATGGACTAGAAATGCATAAGCGTATGAGTTCTGCTGTGGCACTATGTACCTTTTGCGTATAGTAACAGTTCTAAAACGTTTCTTTTAATCTAAAGTTTTCTGTAAGTACAACTTTGTACTTACTGTGAGTTTCATCGCAAGATTATCCCATACCTGCATAAAAAAGAACAATAATACTTGTTTAAACTCATCTGATTATAAACTACATTTTGCTTAAAGCATCATGTACTAGGAAAACACAACTGAGAACTTAAATGCAATTGTCTAAGTATACTAATTGTAGGATGACATGGATTCTAGTTAATTTTAAAATTCAGTTAACTGCTCTTTGTTAGGTCAATGTACCAAATAAATTCTTTGTAGTCTTCCTTTGTGGGAGAAGTGGTAGCTAGAATGTTGGGAATTTCTCCTTATGAAATACTGGTGCTAATATTACTACTAATTTTCAGGTGAACTTGAACACCGAAACTAAACTTGCATAGTGTTTACACAGAAAAGCAATGGGGTATTTCTCTTAGCATAATTAAACAATAAACCAGTTATGTTTTACAGAAGCGTCCCCCTCTAATTTAGGTCTTTGTTTTTCAAGGATTTGAATGTTTCCTGCACGTAGAGATCATATTTTTATATGCACAACTTTTCTGTGTATGCGATAATAGTTTATGCTTACATGTACAGTTCTGATCAGTTATAGACTGGAGCAGAGATGGAGGCAAGCAAGATCATGAAATAGGCATGGGGGAATTGTATTGCCCATTTAGCTCTTGAAAAATAGCTAGTTAATATTATATTTATTTTTTTTTCTCTTTGGAAGTCCTAATTGTAGCTATAGCTTTGTGGGCAACTCCTGTCCAAAAAGAGTTTTAGTTTCTTAAAAGATAAGATTTTTCTGGGTATTCCCTGAGATCTGTCAGCCTTGCAGGTCTTTTCTGAGGGGAGGGACATGACCCTATCAAACATGCAATACCTTAATTGAAATCTGCAATTTTGGTGATATTATTTATAAAGTGCACTCAGAATACTTTGATTTCTTCTCAGCACCCAGAAGCCTCCATCCAGGCTGTCTTCTGCGATGCCCAAATGCACATCTGGGCTTTGGAAGGTAAGTGGTTTCTCTTCCCAGGTGATGCACTCTGTTGGCTCGAGGAACTACAATTCCAGGTTTCTGGGCCTCTGTGCTTTATAAATGTAACGGGAGAAAAATCTTTGAATCTATTTTGACAAAAACCCGACTGCATTTTAGATACCAACATGAATAAAGGTCTATTCACTTGTTAGTTTTGAGATCCCATGTGATATCTCTTAGTTTATGTTCTGTAGAGGTTTGGTAGAGATTCCTAAACTTGATTTCTGTTGCTTCTCTCCCATGTGAACCCATATATCACTCTTACTTTTTTTTTTTCCCCTAGTAGCAGATTTATGATGTCTCTTTTAGAACAGCTTTTCTGACTACAGGCTCTGAGTCTTTGTTAATCACGGAGAGTTGAGGGGGGGAAGCACTCAGGTAGTAACTTCACAAATAAATGGAAAAAGATGGTCTGCAGAGAATTAGAACAACAATGACAATATGTGGTTGGACTACGAGATGTTCTTGTTTATTTCAGTCATGAGCAAATACTGGTATTGATAGAATGTTTTATTAGGTTTGACTGTGCAACAGTTGATCTTTTTCCTAGGTTATATGTCTTACGGGCAGATATGCCATGCTGTGTCAGACTGAAGGTGGTGGGTTGGGACGTATAGAGTCAGGAGATGGGGATCACACATACAGTTTGCAGAAAATCAGAAGATACCATTTGTGCTTTAACTAAGGGCAGAGGGCTAGGCTATAATTTTAAAAATATGACAAATAAACTGGGAAGGGATTTAAAGCTAAATCAAGGTTTCCCTCAAAGTAGTAGAGAGTTCTTCTCGTACAAGCTGAAAAAAGGAAGTTAAGTGATCTGGAAATACTTGTTTATGGCTAGAAGAATTATGAAATAGGTCCTGTCTCTTGGCTGATGTCGGGTACAGCTCTGATCAGAGCAGTGGAAAGAGGGAGCCAATGCATTTTTAAAATTTAAAATATTTAAAATATATATAATCTCTCTTGCCTTCTTAACCTTAAACTATTGTACATCTGTCAAACCAGTGACTGATTTAGTCTTGAAGCAAGCCAAAGCTGAGGTAACTGTCATGTGGCTGCAGGAAGTCCTGAAGAATTCTACCACGCTAGTAGAATCTTCAGGGAAAACCATCATCTTTGTTAATTCATCTTTCTTAATGCTTCTGAAGTTGAGAATTCAGTAATTATAGTAAACAACTTTTTTTTTTTTTAAAGGTCTGTCTCATTTGGTAGCAGCCTCCTTTACTGAAGACCAATTTGGAGTTGTCCAAACTACACTGCCAGCTATCCTCAATACTCTGCTGACTCTTCAGGAGGTAAAAAACATTAACTTTTCCTGCAGAACAAGTTTAGGAGTAGGGAAGAAGTTTTGTCAATTTTATATTTTGACCTTGCTGACCAGTCATAACACTCAAGTTGTTACCACTGTAACAACTCTTCTGCAGTTAATCTAAACAAAACAGCTGGTTGCCACTATGTGCATTATGAAACAGCTAAATAAAAATCTAAGTTTTTTAAAACCTAGAAGTAGAAAGCATGTTTTTAATAGAATGTTTAATTAAAAAAAATGGTATTATGTGCTCAGTTAAAGACCTTATTTCAGGGATGCAGCAATTATCATACTGTATTTTATGCATAGTTAGGACTTAATCTTTATTTCGCTGTACACAATTTCTTGTGCAACCTGGAGCACTTGGAGACATTGCGAACCACAGGAGATAAGATCTGTGTGGTGTTTCCCTACTAATACTAAGATATTACTCTCAAAATACTGATGTATGTGTAATGTGTATTTTTAAAAAATTAAATTTGTTCCCAAGGTTATGTGTGTCCTTTTGACATAATCATTTTACACTGCCTTAATGGAGATTCTTGGAAAGAATTTAGAGGTCCTTAAAGTTCTTCAGTGTAAGTCATCTATTCCAAGAACAGGCATGCGGTGGGTGGGGGGGTGTAAAAAAACAAAACAAAAACGAATACCCTTGTTTCTGAAAGAAACAAGTCATAATACAGGACAGAATTGTATTTCTACTGCAGGGTGTGCTGTGCTTTGCATTTAAGACTCATTAACAGAGCATCTTATTTCACAGAACTTGGTTCTGTGTTCACGTTGATGGCCAGGAAATGCATGGTCAAGCTCAGTCTCCAGTACACTTTTGTGTCTTAGTGGAATTTCTGAACTTACACTTTCTTTTTGCTTTATTTGACATGAACATGTTGCTAGTTTACATTATGAAATAATTGAACAGATGAAACAGGTTAATTTATGTTTTTCTCAATCAGGTTGTAGACAGACATTTCAAACTGCCTCATGTTTCTAGCAAGCCCCCCAGGATTTCAGGAAGCCTGGTGGACACATCCTACAAAACGCTACGATTTGCACTTAGAGCATCTCTGAAAACAGCACTGTACCGGATAACTACTGTCTTTGGAGAACACTTAAAGTAAGAACTTCTTCGTGATTGCTTGCTTGCTAAATTTAGTTTTAATTAATGTTATTGTAAGAACTGTGAAAAGGGAAGTTTGGGCAAAAATCCCTTCAGGTCATTATTCTAACATGGTATTTTAGTATTTTTTGATTTGTGGAACTTTAAAAAAATTCTTGTGTAGATATTTGGTTCCCCTTAGAAACTTACTATTCATAGATTTCTGGGCAATTTTTCTTAGTGACTTTTCATGAACTCTTTAGAAGCAGTCCTTGAATACTACTCGTTTAATAAATCTTAGCTGTTGAAAAGAAAGTAAATCAACTAGAGACAATTGTCTGTTCTGTAGGGAGAGAATCCTGAGAATCCTATAAAGAGTCCAAATAATCAAATTCCCTTGCAGCTTGGTTGTCTGATGGCTCTTTCTCAGCTACTGTCACAGCAGGCAGACTTTCATACTTGGCCTCTGAATGTGTGGGACTGAAACTTCCTGCAGTATCTGCCCATCTCTCCCTGTGGGGATGAAATGTCGCTCAGTTTCGAAGTGCTCGATATACAGGAGAGATCATTTTAAGAGATTCTTTCTTACCTAAATCATTCTTGCAAGTTAAACAATTGCTTGTGTGTGTTTAAGGAAATAGGCCAGCTTTCTTGGGAAAAGTGTCTTTTAGTAGTGGAAATTTGTTGAGGTTAAGAATTGACAGTTTTAAGGGTTAATATACTTTTTTTTGGCTTAGAATGTAGGTTTTCATACAGCTGTGTTTTCTACAGTTGAGCTTCAGTGTAATTGTTGATTTCAATGTATACTTAATTTTGGCATGAGGCTTTATTTTTGTGGTGTATTACATTTAACATAAAATCTTATGTTCTACGTTTGTTTTTAGTGCAGTGCAAGTGTCTACAGAACATAAGAAAAGACTTCAGCAATTCTTGGAATACAAAGAATAAATAAAAGATTTTGATGCAGCTACTTCTTTTTTTCAAACACTCTTGGTAAGAAGGAGGTGGGACTAATGAGCCTTTTTATCTTGGCTTTTTGGAAAGGCATATGGAAGTATAAGTCACAGAACAAAACTCTTAGAACTGCAGAAGAGCTCTTCTGGATTTGTATAGTCTTTTGTATAATAAAACTTGTTTAAAATTCATCTTGCCTTCTTTTAATATCATTTACAAATGAGAAAACGTCAGTTCTTATTTTATGTAAGACTATGACATTTGAGATTATCAGAGTTACTTTGCCACTCAGATCCTTCACTGTTTTTCACCATGTATTCTTTTCCTACCCTTTTCTGTCAAAGGGCTCAGTACAGATTTACATAGATACTTAGTGTGCCTAATTGTTTCATAAATTTGGTTGATAACACTTTTAGTGCAGATTAAGTGTGTACTTTAAGAGTAAGAAACAGATGTGCCCAGGAATAAAACATACTACTCTTCTGTAAGATGGAAATACTCCTTCAGAGTAAAATGGGTGTGCAGAAAGGCATTGTTAAGACACAAATACTGCTTAAAAAGCTAGCAGCTTGGATTTTATCTTTAAGGTGACCTCAGAAACCAAGTTCTGCTCTATGCTGAAATATACAGGAAACATTACTGCATTTAGTAAAACTCCCAAGTAATGATATTGTGAATTAAAGTTTAGATGAACAGCTTTCTGTTAAGGGGGATAGGAAGAATGTTTGCAGCGCATCCAACTTTTAATATACATTATTGGTAGCTTCTGGTGAAAAATACTACTTTTTAAAAGCATTTTTAAGCTTTTTATTTGGAAGTAAACCTGTCCAAATTGTTTGAAAATTAAGTACTCAATTTTTAAACTGACTCCAGTTATTACATCTGCACTAGAAAACATATATGAAGAGCTTAGATGTAGCTGCAGTACCTTACTGTAATCTCCTTGAGATAACAGTAGGCTAAATCATCTTGCAAATTAATTTAGTGTGATAAGAGGAAGCAAAATTTGGATCGTTTTCCTTCCGTTCTCTTCAGTGCTGTTAGTCCTATGTTTGGGGTTTGTTTTGATAAAGGACCTAAGATCTGAAGATGGCCACGGTGTCAGTAATGTTGGTGTGATGAAATGATCAGCTGATAGTAAGTGGTTGTATAGTAGTAATTCTTTAGGGAGCCTGTAACGTTTGAGTAAAAGAGAAACCCCCAAATCTACAATGGGACCTGCATATTGCTTTCCTCAGTACAGAGACACATAATTTTCTTGTAATGCAGGCACTGCATGTGTTAGATAGTGGAAATCAGAATACTGTTCCTTTTGCATTGAGATGGCCTACAGCAAATGCTGTAAGGTGATGGACAGCCTTTCATTCTATTTAAAGGTTAAGCACAAAGTCTTTTAAAGCTTCCCCAAGCTTAACTTTTACCACAGTTTTGACTGTTATGTCAAAGCCTCTTGCCTGCTTGGCTTATTAAATAATTTAATTTGCCAATTTTCTGGTCTTGCAATGTGCACCTGGAGTTAGAATGGTGCTTTAGCTGGTACTTCAGGTGTAACTGTTGAGCCAAATACTTCAGCTGAAAGTTTCAAATAAATTTTTCATGCATTTAAACAGGTGCAAAATTTTTTTTTTTTTTTGGCTCTGGTATTTTCTGCAACACTCCCACAACTATAAGCTGTAAGTTGTAATTAACAGTGTTATGGCTGTCAGCAGCAGGCTTAAAATGTAGACTTCTTTTTGATGCCAAAGTGCTTGAGGTCTGTCCTCCTTGTGTTACAGTAGAGATTTGCACATGACATCTGCTAATGTGCGTGTCATTCATGGCATTCTCTGTGTATGACAGAAGAGTGTTCAAAAGCTGAATGTTTTGTGGTTTCTTTAAAAGCTCGAATCTTAAAGAGCTGTAGACCTTTTTTTTTAATCTTTTTTTTAAGACTTTACTTAAAAGTCCATCTTTAACAGTATCATGCTCGTGAACGTAAGAGTACAAGAATACAAAGCATACATTGGGTGCCCTCTGAAGATGCAGTAACTGCTTACACAACTCAAACAGGGATAACCTCTTACTCTAGTTTTGGTTTTGGGAATAATTATATTCCTCTGGCAAACTGTTCTGGTGTTTCAAGTCTGTTTATATACTTCTGTCTTAACTTAAGAATAATCAGTCTGCGAGGTATGGGAAGAGTCTCTTGAGTTCATTTTTGCATTCTGGGTAATGAGGAAAAAATAAAGCCTTTTTACAGTTGGTTTCTATGTAACTGCAGTTAAATTGGATCCCTCAAGTCCAGTAATATTTCTTCTCTGTTTAATCATCTCCAAGCTGAGCTGCATCTTCTTGCTGGATTGCCTACCTCATGCACAAGCAAAACTGATAGCACTCTGGTAACCTTGTGAGCTACCTGCCTCTCACAACAGGTTAACTGTAGTCAGGAGTATCTGAAATTATTTCCACTGCAGCTGCAGAGTACGCAGTTGATGGTTCAGATCTGTTTTCCTGTTGCAATGGAGTAACAAAACAGAGGCGTTAGCTCTTAAGCAATCTCTTATAAATCTGAAAAAAACCCCAACCTATCCTGCTTCATTTTCTGAGATATAACTGAAAATTCAGACTGTAGGTGGACAAATGCAGTGGCCCTAGTCCTTGAAACTATTGCACCCTGCTGTGTCTGAGGGAGCGGGGCAGGACTTGCTCCCTCAACAGGAGCACTTTGCTGCTTTGGAGAATTGTCTCAATGCCAATTGCAGCTCAGGGCCTGAATGCACCCTTGAAATGAAGTGGTTTCGATTCTGTTGCTGCTTACTTTGAACAGAGGCTGTATTGTGTGTACTGCGCTTGGTGTCTTAAGGCCTTCAGCAGCCATCTTCCCACCTACCGAGATACACGTATGGCTCCGAGGGCAAGGCAAGCACCCCTGCAGATGCATCCAGCTGCAGCTATGGGAGTATCAGTCTCTTGCTGATGAATTTGCTGGTACCTGTTCAGTCACAGGCAAGTCAATGCAGTCTGTGGGCTATGTGCTCGCCAGACCTCCCCTCAGCGACTGGGACTGGCCGTGTGTGGGATCCGATACTCTGTCTGGGGGTGGGGGCAGGTCTGACACTTTCGGGGGGCTGGGTGTATGTGAATCCATGTGAGGTGCCTTTAGGAGCACCCTCAGCTGTGGAGGTGCTTCTCGCCATCTGCAGCGCTGTCCCCTTTTCCCAGAGGATGAATGGTGGCAGCTTGCAGTGCTCTGCATGTTCAGGCAGGCATTTCATAGCTGCAGGGCCTCGTGTGCTGATGGCAGCTGTGCCCCCACCACTCCCTTTCTACAAAGATGCAATAAAAAAAATGGAATCATCACAGATACTGTAAGTTAAGGACCCTCGCCACTACCCACACACCCTCCTCCCCCTGTGGTCTTGATATTTTCCATCACCACTACTGTGTTAACATATTTGCTATGTGGATCAAATGCATTTGGGTGCTGTGGACATACTTGGAACATGGTTTGCCAAGCTCTTGTGCTGGAAGGGGGTGTTCTTACATCAGAATATTGCTTCCCCTTGCTGCTGACTCATGGTAGAGATTTGCATGTGGCATCTCAGCTTTGGACAAACGTGTAGCACAAACTGCGCAGCTCCCTTGTGTCTGAAAAAACAGCCTGAGAGAGAGCAAAACCTACATCGTACTCTGATTTCAGAAGGCAAAAAATAAACTAGAGAAGACCTCACCCTTCTGCCCTTGCAAAAATCTTGGGACTACAGTAGAGCTAGTCAGTCAGGAGCTAGATGAACATAGTGTCTCTGCAGCCTGCCATGAGATCAAAACACAAATTTGAGAGGGAATAGCTCCCTGAGTGGCCTGCTGGGTACACTAGCTGATTCTTCTAATAAGTGGTGATAACATAGGAGTTCTCTCCCCCCGCCCGCCCCTTTCTTTCTAATCCCCCTAAAGCATTAGTTCCTGAAGTAGGAAACTATAGGCTAAGAAGCTTGTGTATGTGCTCATGCAATAATCAAAAGAACCGAGTGCTGAGGGAATAGCGACCTCCTCTCCTGCCCAAAACACAGCAAAAAACCCCAGGGTTTGCCTTCCGCTTCTTGAGTAACTCAACTTTTAAATCTGACTACTAAAACACAATGCTGGGGAGGGCTGTTGTATTTAACTACATCTTGTCTGAGAAGGTATGGCGAGAGCCCTGGAGTGAACTTTGAAGGAAGTGGGAACATACAGCCTTCTGCGAGTCAAAGATTGTTATAGATTACGTGTAAGCATCATTCTCTGCTCTCCATCAGCAAGCTCCAGTTGTGGGCTTACTAATGTTACATGTTTCAGATCAAGAGACAGGCTGGGTGACTACCTTCGGGGCAAGCTTTGTAAACCGCTGGGTTCGCTGTCTGTTTACCAGCAGAGGAGAGTGCTCAGAGCAGGGTTAGGGGAGCGCCAGGCTGCGGACCTTGCTGTCAGCAGTGGTACAGTGTTGGGTTGGGCACAGGGCTGCAGCTCAGTTAGGTACTGAGGGGGCTGTTGCCTTTGCAGACCCTGGCAGTCAGCTCTGGGGAAGGCTTTATCAGCAACCACAAGGAGCGTTGTAGGAAGAGAAAGCCCAGACTCATGGTTAGGGCAAGTTGAACACTGCCAGGAAGAAATGGGTTAGTCCTTGCCTTTATCACAGAGGTCCTGTGCAGCACTTCAGCTCTTCACAGGTTGCCACTTTTTGCAAGTCTCCCAGTTTCTACATGCTCTGTTTGGGACACCAAGAATTGAGTTTAACTGATGGAACTGGAAATGCACTCTACCATATACAGTGATGGGGAATGCTGAATAACCTAGAGCAAGGAATGGGGGAAGCAGTTATTCTTTGTCACAAGTTTAGCACTCAAACTGAAGCTTTTGGCTTCTGGGCCTCTGTTGTAAAACGGGGCTTAGTCTAACTCCACCTTCCCTCGCCTCCAATGATGATTAAAAAAAAAAAAATTGTTTGCAAATCAGTAGGCTGCTGCAGTGATGGACACCAAAGAAATGCCCGGGAGTAAATGAATAATTCTCTATTCTGCACAGGGCTTGGCTGATGTGCAGTAAATATATTCAATGTGAGGTCCAGACACTATGCCAACAAAGAGAAAACAGAAGAGTGACTAGCTGCTCATTCAGCGATCAGTATCTTCGGTGCATTGAATATACGGACCCCCAGGCAAAATAACTGTGGGGCCATTTTATAACACCAATACTATAACTCATTTATAGTAGGTGTGAATCGAGGTTGTACCAGCAATTCCAGTCCTGGCATGTCCCAATGCTGAGGACTGGATTGTACAAGCTGAACATTCTTAAGTTGTGCTGTCCTTGTTTGTTTGTTTATGACTTAAGTTTATTTTGCTACCGGTGTTGTGTATGCATGGTGTGAGAGATGAATCTATTTATGGGCTGATGCAGAGAAATAATACAGATGAATGTCTGAGGAAGCTAACTGCAGATGTAAACAAACACATCCTGAATGGAGACTGGTTGAACTCTTCTTTAGAGGTTTTTTTCCTCCAAGTCCTCTAGAATGATCTGCCAATTAACTAGGGAGGCAAGAGGGAGGGAGAGATGTGTAGTGTTACAGTGGCTTTTGGAGATGCTGGTTGATTCTTGCAGTCTCTGCAAGACAAAGGTGGACTCAAGATTACCATACAATTTTCCCCAAATATGCTAGCTATTGAGAAGAGACTTGTTTTTAAAAGATAAGTCACAGTGGTCTGAGGAATTTCTTTTTTCTAACTACAAGAGCTATAAACAAATCTGTAAGTTATGAGGCAATAGTTGAGTACATCGCTAGATAACATGTGGTCAGTTTGACCCTGCTGCCTTAATTTAGGAGGTCATTTTAAAACCACTATAAAGAAGGGCTTTGTGCTGCCTTAAAGGGATATGAGCAATCTCTAAAGAAACAGGCATACTTACAGAGACAATCCCTTTGGCTCAAGTTTTGTTTGGTTGTTTCTTTTTTACTATCTGTGGTGCAGTAAATTAAAACAAAAACAAGTCTGGACTTGGCATGCCTTTGTAAATAAACTGCTGTGTGAATCGACAGCTCATTTGCAACCAGGTTATTTATGACAAATTGTTATTTCTCCCACTAGAGAGCTTGTTTTGCCCTATTTTAACAGAATGCTTATGGTAACATCTCCCACCACTGTCTATACTGCAGCGGTTACACAAAGGCCTCACAATTTCAATTGTGTCCTTTTGAAATTTAATTTCGTTGCCTGCTGGAGCAGAAGCAGGGATTTCAGTACATGAACTAGAGATTAATATTTCAACTCTGCTTGTTTGCTCTGCACAGCTCACCTTACCTGTATCTGTTCTGCTTCATTCCTCTCCTCCCACAGAAGAACTGCTGGGGAAACTGGAGCTTTCAGCTTCTACGAGTTTCTCAAAGATCCGGCTTGTGACCAGCCACAATGCCAAGGCCAGTTACAACCACCCATTCCTGACAAAGGTAAAGAACATGCTTTGAAGACTGGATTTGGCAACTGTCCTTTCCTCCCTCCTGTTTCCCTCACCTTTTACAGATGATCTCTCATTCTCCTCATGTGTATTCAGCTCCCAGGCAGCATCATCTTAAGCCAGGACAGCTGTGCCTCTCTTCTGCAGCTGTGCCCACAGGTGCTTATGCTGTCCAGAGCAAAGAGGCTGTGTGTCTGCAAAAGCACCTGTAGACCCTCAGAAAACCACTGTTGTGGCAATGACCCGATCTTGGCTGGTATCAGCAAGGAAAAACTGAATTATCAAACTTGTTTAAACTTTTTTTTTTTCTCCTCGCTGCTCTGCATAAGCTTTGAGTTGGGCCTAGTGTGATACAGCCTTGTGTGTGCTCAGGGTGCAGTTATGCTAACTGTGCTGTGGTGGTGCAGGACTGCCTAGTTTCTGCGGCTAACGTGGTCCAGGAGCTGGTTTTGGTGTCACAGCCTTGTCCTACCACCACCAATGCCCAGAACCACGAGGGCAGGGAACTTGGTGTTTCAGCGCGGTCTGGCTACAAGGACACCAGTCGGCACAACTAGCACCATGGCACCAGCCATTGTCTGTGTCCTGGCTTTTCCTTAATTGCTGTGAGGTATGATTTCAGCCCAGCCTGAGCTAGCCTTAGGCTGCTATCTGTTTTCTCTTTCTTTGGTCACCAACTAGGAGTGAATGGGCAGATGGGCAAGTCTCTGGTTACTTATCACCCCTATGTCCTACCCGCTTGACTTAGTGAGAGGATATGCAGGCAAGCAGTCACATTCCTCTGGATTTTTTTATTCCAAATTGCAACCTCACCTTTCATATCTGACTTGAAATGAAGCAACCCCCAGGGACTAGCTTCAGGGACTGAAGATGGCCTATCTGCCTCAACTTGGAAGGTCTGCTTTGGTGATGGTGACTTCATTAACAGAGGGGAGAGACAGCTGGGCTAGCTGTGGGTCATGCTATGACCCGTGACCACAGCCCTCGGCAACCAGGAATGTTGAACAAGGAGGCTAATACAGAGAAATCTCCCTCCCCGTTCTACTGAAGGGACAGTATCGCTGTCGTGGGGAGAGAGGCCAATGACTGGTTTTCACAAGGACACAAGGAGGGGAGACACCCATCTAGCTCATGGATGTAGTGACAACATTGGGTGAATCAGTATGTGCTGTACAGCTTGTGCATACAGCAAAGTCATGGTGACCCAGGGCATAAAACAGTCTTAGCAGCCACGATTGCACTTGCTTGTCCTTTGTTCCAGAGCCGAAACATATGAAGCGTCTTCTGATTCAGCAGGGAGAGAAAGGGAACTGCTTAACTCTTTCATTAGTACAGTGATTCAAGGACACTTGAGCCTCCAAGCACTCGTTCCTCCCACGTCTGCGGACTCGCCGGAGGAGCCAAGTCATTGCTTTGGGAACAGCTCTGGGTGTGAAGTCTCTGTCGGGCACAGCTAGGTCTGGAGAAGGATGTCCATCCACCGCCTGCTTCTCCTGCTCAGGCCCAGGGATGGGCATCCCCAGCTGGATAGTCCCGGCAAAGACAGGGCAGCTGCCAAACGCCTCACTCAAAACTGATGAAATAGCGGTGTGAGAGAAGGTTCGAGTCGACGGCGCCTCATTTCCTACTGAAGGAATGTGGGTACCTGCAGCTTGAGCTATGTATGCGGTCTAAATCTCTGTGAGGTGATCTGCCATGGAGAAATTTACCTCACGGTGAAGGGCCTCAGCCCTCCGCCCTGTTGAAGCTTGGCGCTGTGATGTGCTTCAGGCCGCAGCCTTCCCGGCTTTTTTGTTTATTTTTTTTTTTCCCGCCTAGAGGGTTCCCAGAGCGCGGGGGAGGCTCTGTGCCCCCTCCCGCCGGCCGAGCCGCCCAGCCCTGGGCTATCGGTAAGCC
>NW_009605597.1:0-2038 GCF_000690535.1 Cariama cristata | reverse complement strand
CTCTCTCGGTACGCCTGTGGCGGCACCTGCCGGTGTTTTGGAGAACATTCTGGATAACGGTGACGGTGAGGAAAAGAGAGAGAATTACACGGCGGTTCAGAGCAGGACACGAGTGGCCTGAGGTAGGGAGTGCAGAATGATGTGGGTTAACGAGGTCGGAGCAGCCGAGGTGCTGAGGCTGCCCCTTTCCCTGCTTGCTGTGGAAAGATCCCTAACCGTGAAAGAAAATCCCCCTAGGAAGTTACACAATATATCCCAAACTGCCTGTTTTCTAGGAAACCCCCTCTAGATTAGGTGTTTGGGCAGTGTCTATCAATATAGCTGTAATGATTTGCACAAGATGAGCCATGATCCACCTAAACACTACTTTTTTCCTGCACTGGAAGCAGTGGGATTACCCTGGTTACACTGTGTTCTGGAATAATATTTCCCTCAGTAAATTTTACTGCCTCTTCATGTCACTGGGGTTCAGACTGTTACCATAGTGTATTTGTGTCTTAAATAATTACTGTTTCTGGTAGCACTGCCAGGTGACTTTAGCATTTCCAAATCGAAGAGAGCGAGCACTCGGTCCTGAGGGCCCCACAGATGGATGGGGCTGGGGAATGGATGTAGGTTAGCAGAGCACTGAGAGGCACTCTGTGGCTGTGGAGAACAGCCATGCAGAGGGATAATGTACGCTGAAATTTTTTACTTTGTTTCTATAAATCCCCAGGATATCACCGTTAAAATTCAGTGTTTGTGCCAGCTAGTTAATATTTAGTTTTGTTTTCTGTAGAGGTAAGGTTGGAATTTCTCCTTTTTTGTAGTGTCTTGCTCCCATTAACATATTCTGAGGACATTTACCAGTTTTCAACCACATTTGACAGCTGTTAACTTCTGACAATTTAAGTTGTGGCCTTACAGAAGAAAAAGACCCTATTACTGCCCTTGTTGAGGGGAAAGGCTGGCAAGCTCCTTCTTTGGTAGACTTCAGGGCATCCACGCTGGGCAGGAAGGAGGAGAGGCACTGCAAATGAGACTTCATTAGTAGTGCTGTCCCAGAACGGCTTGTTTCATCTCAAGATCTTGTGTCTTTTATGGAGAATTGCCTCCCTCCCACCAAATCCACAACATTCATAGCATTTTTGAAGAAGTCATGCCCTCCTGTCTTGACCATTTCTTTACTCCGCAGGGTGGCATATGTTATTAAGGGGTTGGACAAAACTGTGAGTGAGGCACTCTGTGCAGCATCTGTGCTGCAAGAAGATGAAGATCTCTGTTGTGTAGCTGCAGGATGCTCCTCAGGAGGGGCGTAGCAAGACTGCAGTTCAGTAGCTGTCCCTCCTCCTTCTGCTAAATCTCCCAAGCCTCTCCTCTAGGTTTGATGTGAACAGGCATGATTTCCAACCAGGTGTCTGTCTGATTTACACCCATGTAAATCAAGGGTGAATCCAAGTCACTCCTATTTTTGAGCTATCCCAGTGTGTTATAGGCATGCGGTACCGCACCTGTGCCGACAGCAGCATGCAGGGCAGCAAGGTGCAGACATCCCTGAGCCAGCAAAGAGTGGGCTAGTAAAGCTTGCTGCTGCAAAGCTGCACATCGTAGCTCAGCCCGCATTCACTTGGAACTGGGCCCAAGCTAATAAACCCAGCTAGATTGCTTCCAGACCCGAGCTGGACCAGGAGGAGCCAACGCAAATGTCACTGCTCTGTGCTGCTTGCTCTGAGCTAGCGTAATTGCCTCTACTGGAGTAGGCCAGCTCCAGGCACCTGTAGGACAGGAAGGGAACAATGCATGGCTACCATATAGGCAGAAGCACTGAATGCACCTGAAGCTGCATCATCAAGGAGATGTCTCGGGCAGGTTGTACCCACCTCTGAAACACGTCCCAGGCCGTTTGCAAGGGTTTTGCTCTCTCCCGCTGCTCCTCCATGCCACACTGCAGTTGCTGTGGCTTTTGCACAGAAGTTGTTTATAGGGTGCTGCCGGCTGTTCAGCGGCTGGGTGGTTTGCGGGTGTCCCATGGTTCCTGCCTCTTGTGTGCCTGGCACAG
>NW_009605596.1:0-19427 GCF_000690535.1 Cariama cristata | reverse complement strand
CCTATGGATCTTGAACTCCAACATTTCATGGTTGCTGCAACAAAAAAAAATAAAACAAGTTGCTTCAAAGGAAGTGGAACTAATAAAACTTGGTTTCCTACAGCTTTTGTGTGTGTTTGGATTTTTTTTTCACCTCCATATTCACTTTAATGCTGTATCTGCTTTGAGTTCCTGTATTCCCTATGCCCAGCTTTCTCCTACATCACCTATGCTGTCCTACTCCTTATGTCACCGCACCACCATTCTGGCCCAGCACATAGTGCCTTTATATTCCCTTGTTACCAGTGTTGATTTAAGTTACAAGTATGTTGATTAGCCAACCAGTAGCCTTAGCATAACTGTTTACTTTGTGCTACAATCTCTTCCTTAGTAGGATCATTAATTTTGGAACCATTGGTGTTCATGATACTTGGAGATGGCCTTTTTTCTTTTGGGTCTCTGTCCTTCCATCAGATATAGTTGTAATTAGTCAATGGATTTCAAGTCTTTGGCAAACTTTCTGATGAAAAGTAGTTCAAACCAGTAGCACTTATCTTAGCAAACTGAGTTATTTGCATGTCTTTTTCTTTTCCTACCATCTTTGTCTAGATCCATACTGTTACGATTATCTGTGCAACAGTCAAAGAGTAAGTGATTATGAGGCAGTATTTAAAAGCATGTATATATATTCATGTGTACCTGTATATAATTGGTACATATATGACTCATTCATATTTATCACGGGTTTTTTAGCCTGTCTTGTGTTTAGAACACTACTCCTGTCATATAAAACAATATTGTCACTATAGCCTGTGACTCAATAGTTTATTAGGCTGTCCTAAGATCAAGGAAAGACAGAGACTCCTATGGAGGTTTTCTTGTGGCTGTTTTCAAATTATTTGTGGATCTGCGTATCTCTCAATCTCTTGGTTAGATGTGGGTCTGCTGGGGGAAAAAAGCCCAGAAACAACAAACTCTGCTACCATCTTTTTGAAGCTGATAAAACTGTTCCCATTATACAATACACGTCAGGCTGAGCAGAATTGCTCCCTGTTGCAGAGTATTTGGTATTGACACTCATACACAGTAATACTCATTTATATTCTTAAGTAATCAAAAATTTGTTTCACTGTAAGTGCTTGGGTATTTCTTAAAGTAGAGAATCTGCCTGATCTGAACTGCTCTAATCTGCTTGAAGTTAAAATAGCAGCTTTGAACTTTCACTGTGGGACCTGCTAAAAATCAAAAGTTGCTTTTTTAAAGCGTTGGGCATTACCTCCTCAGCTCTCATAGAGTTGTGTTTGGCCTTTGTGCTTATTTTGAAGGTGTAAAGTAATTTCTGATTTTAGTTATGGTGCCCTGCCACTTAAGCAACTGGTAGGTGGATCTGTGTGTTTGCATCTGCTCTGCTTTATCTGTCACTGCAATCTGGAATTTATGGAAAACAGAATGAAGGCTACTGATAGTGCATTATGCATACCAGGTCTTTGGCATAATTTACCAAAAATCTACATTGCTTTATTAAATAGGCTGCATACACCCCAACAGTTAGAGTGCTCAATCACATCTGAGGAAACTGCTTTCTTTTGAAAGATACCAGGCATCTGCTCCCTTAGTAGAAATACCTTCAATCCTGAAAGACAACTGACTAGAAACATGGCAGGTTGAAGAGATTTGTTTAACTCACTTTTTCAGTACACTTAAAGGAAAGGGGATGTTATCTTCACTGTAGTCACAATAGCTCTTTTGGTCCTATGTGCACTTATTGACAACAAATTCAATTTGCTTCTCCCTGTACATATTTTTGTGCCTTATTGCTTTTCTCTTAACACTGTACTCAGATGCACTTCAGTTACTCCAGTTTTTTAATACTTCTGTTTGGCATTGTAATTCACAGAAACCTTGCAGATATTTATGGTTCTTTGCAAAATTGTATCAGTTTCATGTAATAACTTCCTCTGTGACCTGCTTATAATTTGAACTGCTTAGAGTTCAGTCAGAAAGTTTGATAGAATTTTGATAGAATTTGGAGAGCAAACACTTCAAAAATTCCAGTCCTAAAGCTTATCTAATTATTTGAGCTTTTCATTTTGCTTTATTATATACTTTTGTAACAGTATATGGTCTGTCTGGTATTATCAGCATTACTTGAAAAAATGTGGTTTATGCAGAAGTTATCAAAGTTTGCATACATAGTTAGGTAATCAACTAATAACGTTGGTTCCACAAAATTCCTGTTCCAGTCTCCAGCTGTTTGCACCTATTGAACATAGTTCCAGGGTTTATCATCCTTCTGTTTTTTATTTATTATTGCATAACTGCAGGCAAACGTAAATAAAATTCAGGTACCCCTTTGGATCTCAGGCAAATTCTGTTTTGAACAGAGAGATTAGGGTAGTTTTGTTCTTTTCTTACAGTAGCCAGGATTACAGCTTACAGATTATAGATTTATATGCCTTCCTAGATTGCTTATTGAGTGACATATATCAAATAAGTTACTACTTTTCCTGTCATCTACCAGCTTTACAATACACAACTATTTAGCAATGCTGGCCCAAGGAAGTTATTATTGGATATTCTCACTCCTGTAGGCATTCTTTATAGAACAAATTTCTACTAGATAAAGCAGAAGGCATCATTTCATGCAGCTTATGGCACATCTCATTGTATGGTAGTCACAAACCTTTATTTATTCATTCACTGCTGATAGTGTAATCTGCAGAGTCCAACACTGAATGCTTAAAAGAAAAGTGATAATACCGATTAGAACCAGAACTTAGGGGTGCATAACTTTTTTTTTTTAAAGCATCTGTCACCCCTCTTTGCTTCATTAAAGTTGCTTCATTAGGACTTTGCCCTAGATTCTCTGAAAGAAAATTAGAAACAAAGTTTTTAAACCTTTTCTCTCAAAAATGACTTGAACTAAGAACTTAAATATATGACACTTAAAAACATGGTGATAATGTTTTACTACATAAGGCCTTCCTGTATGCATAAATACATTCTTAGCTATAGCTTACCTTCTCTTTCACAATGACCCTTTGGTACAGCAGCATTAATACTGAAAGGAGAATACAATATAGGAATGATAGAATGAAGTAAGCCATTTAAAGTGAATTGCAGGTTATCCTGAATGCAGAAGAGGTTTCATATTTAAATATCTAACAGATTTTCATTTCTAAATAGATTTCACATTACTGAACAACTCTGTGTACCTTTTGTTCTCAGTGGTTGGATTTCAGATCCAGAAATGTTCTATGAAATAAATGTTCCCTTGTTTCAATCTGAAGTTGTTTTCTTTAGGAGGAGGCAGGATGTTCAGATTCAGTAGGGTGCCAGTTTAGTAATTTTGTTCAAAGTGCATGGTGAGAATAATCTTTCTCCTAAAATGAAGCACAAGGATAAGTAATAACTTTTTATGCATGATAAGCATCAAAAATATGAGCCTGCTGGTCTTTGCTTTTCATTTTTCTTTACCTTTGTCTTTCAGTCAGAGCCTCCTGCAGTGTGCACACAATGTGATCAATAACTCAATAACTTTTTTCATGCAGTAATTATCTCTATGTGGTATTATCTGAACACTGTTTTTCTTTATTACCCAAAAGATGCAGGAGATATTTATATAACCAGCTGATCCCATTTTGGATGAAGCTGCTTCATGACAGCAGGAGAAAGTTTGTTTTAAATAGCCGTTTTAACAAATGCTGTATGGAAAGCTTACCAAGCTGTACTTTTTTTCTAAGGGAAAAATTAATTCTAAATACTCTTTTGCACTTAATACTTTATATTTAATTAAGCACAAAGTAAATGTAAGTGTCCTGTAAATTAACAGTTTTAAGCAATTGTGCTATGTTCTGAAGTTCCTAGATGATGACTTGGACTACTGATTTTTCAGAGTAAAGACTTGTCTTAAAAAATAATGTTACTATCTGGAATACATTCTCATTTCATTGGCTTCTAATTTTCACAGATTGAGATCTTACAAGAGTCACGAATGATGATTCCAGACTGCCAGCGCAGATTAGAAGTTGCACACGCAGATCTTACGCAACTACTAGTAAGTATAGTACCATAAGCCACTGATCAAGAAATGCTGCTGTTCCTTGATTAACTTCAATAAACATGCTTGTCTGCAGTGCAATTGCAGCCTATTAGCAATGGATTGAAGAATTACTTTTTATAGGTCCCAAGACTAGTATCCTGTAACATACCGCTATTTCATTTTAGATAACTGTCTTTACAGACTTTGTCTTCAGTCTATGAAAACTGTGTGTGTTAGAATATTAGAAGCTGTCTTTAATGGAATGTACACTCAACATACACTTATATATTGAACTGCTAGAATGGACTCGGAATTTCTGTGCTAGTTACATAATCAGAAAAAATAGTTCACCCGCTTTAGGTAGTTTTCTAGATAGTGTAGATGTATATGATATGCTTGTAGTGAACGGAAATAGTCAAAATACTTTGCTTACTACTTTCATTATGTTATGGACAAGAGACAAGACAGATGAGTTGTTGCCAAATACTGCTTTATGTTTTATTAGTGAGGTGAGCTCTACTGCCACATTTTCAAGATATGAATACCTGCAGGAATAAATAGCATCTTGTACAAATAGATTCATTGAAACTATACTAAGTTTGGAGATCATCATACTTATTTTAAAAACTGCCTTCTCATCAAGAATTCAGGTACACACATAAATGCTACTGTGAGGCTAAAGATACATACCCTAAATTAAGCCCCAGATGCATTTGATGGCTAAAATGCAAATACCTTCTCTATCCTCAGGTAGTATGCCTTTACTGTTTTCCAAAATAAATGCTCAGTACCTGGCAGGATTTAGGGTCCTTTTGTCATTCAACTAGTTACTTAACAGTTAGCTAGTCTAGATTTCAGTGGCATGCAGAAGTGGTGCTATTGATCCATACAGTGTGCTGTACAAACTTAAAACAATGAATGGAGGTGGTTACTATTGCTGTTAAGAATTTGGAAGTCTTCAGGAGTTGCTTTCTGTGCTTAGCTTATCTTCAATGCTTTTATTAAAATCAACTGTACAGCAATATGTTTTTTCAATTGTCAATCTGCTGAAGCTTTTTCCTAATGGTACTCTTGTTCTGCGGTCTATTGTTATTGGTTCCAGTTATGCTGTCCTTGGTTTTAAATATTTAACAGAATAAAATAAAGGTATGCATAGGTCAAATCTGCTCACACATGACAGCCATTATCCTGGACCTTAAGTAGGACAAAAGAAATTACCTGTGCTTTGAGTCATGTAGAACTAGTATTTTCAATAATGATATATCCCTTGTTTCATTGAATGGTTTGGGTTGGAAGGGACCTTTAAAGGTCATTTAGTCCAACCCCTCTGCAATAAGCAAGGACATCTTCAACTCAATCAGGTTGCTCAGAGCCCTGTCCAGCCTGTCCTTGAATGTTTCCAGGGATGGGGCATCTACCACCTCTCTAAGCAACCTGTTCCAGTGTTTCACCACCCTCATTGTAAAAAAAATTATTCCTTGTATCTACTCTGAATCTACCCTCCTTTAGCTTAAAACCATTAGCCCTTGTCCTATCACTCCATGCCCTAGTAAAAAGTCTGTCCCCATCTTTCTTATAAGCCCCCTTTAAGTACTGAAAAGCCAAAAGAAGGTCTCCCCAGAGCCTTCTCTTCTCCAGGCTGAACAGCCCCAACTCTCTCAGCCTTTCCTCACAGGAGAGGTGTTCCAGCCATTTGATCATTTTTGAGGCCCTCCTCAGGACCTACTCCAGCAGGTCCATGTCTTTCTTGTGCTCAGGACCCCAGAGCTGCACACAGGACTCCAGGTGGGGTCTCACCAGAGCGGAGTAGAGGGGCAGAATCACCTCCCTCAACCTGCTGGTCACGCTGCTTTTGATGCAGCCCAGGACATGATTGACCTTCTGGGCTGTGAGCACACATTGCTGGGTTGTGTCCGGCTTTTCATCCACCAGTATCCCCAAGTCCTTCTCCACAGGGTTGCTCTCAATCCCTTCATCCCTCAGCCTGTATTGATACTCGAGGTTGCCCTGACTCAGGTGCAGGACCTTGCACTTGTCCTTGTTGAACCTCATGAAGTTCACTTGGGCCCGCTTCCTGAGCTTGTCCAGGTCCCTCTGGATGGCATCCCATCCCTCAGGCATGTCCACCACACGCCTCAGCTTGATGTTGTCTGCAAACTTGCTGAGGGTGCACTCACTCCCACTCCAATATGTCATTGATGATGATATTAAACAGTACTGGTCACAATACAGATCCCTGAGACACACCACTCATCACTGATCTCCATCTGGACATTGAGCTGTTGACCACTACTCTCTGGACATGACCATCCAGCCAATTCCTTATCCACCAAGCAGTCCATCCTTCAAATCCATCTCTCTCCAATTTAGAGAGAAGGATGTTGTGGGGGACCGTGTCAAGGGCCTTACAGAAGTCCAGACAGATGACATCCATAGCTCTTCCCTTGGCCATTGATGTAGTCACTCCATCACAGAAGGGCACTAGGTTGGTCAGGTAGGACTTGCCCTTGGTGAAGCCATGCTAGCAGTCTCGAATCACCTCCCTGTCCTCCGTGTGCCTTAGCATGGCTTCTAGGAGGATCTGTTCCATGATCTTCCCAGGCAGCAAGGTAAGGCTGCCAGGGCAGTAGTTCCCAGGGTCCTCTTTTCTACTTTTTTTAAAATAGGTGCAATGTTTCTCTTTTTCCAGTCTCCAGGGACTCCACCTGACTGCCATGACCTTTCAAATAGCAATATAGATAGTGGCTTGTCAACTGCATCAGCCAGTTCCCTCAGGACTCTGGGATGCATCTTGTCAGGTCCCATAGACTTGTGTATGTTCAGGTTCCTCAGGTGGTCTCGAACCCGATCTTCTCTTACAGTGGGAGGGACTTTCCTCTCCTGGTCCCTGTCTTGCTGTCCATCCACTCAAGAGGTGTGGGAAGACAGATTGTCAGTGAAGACTGAGGCAAAAAAGTTGTTAAGTACCTCAGCCTTCTCGTCGTCTGTTGTTACCAGGTTTTTTCATATCTTCTTAAATTTAATCCCATGTCAATTATTTTCAAAGTACTCAAAAATTTTGTTTTTGATTCCAGGAAAATGAAAAAGAATTGGAAGAAGCCGAAGAGTATAAAGAAGCACGTTCCATACTGGAGTCAGTGAAGCTGGAAGCCTAGAAGTTTTTCAGTACTCTCTTTATATGCATTAGCACTGGGTCCATTCCACACTTTGATTTGACTATGGCTCTGTTACTATTGTTGACTTGCTAAGGTTCCCTTTATGCAAACTGGCCTTTCTCTAACTTCAAGATGCATCAAATAAAGGATGTTCCGAAACAGCTGTATGTTCCATATTCAGGCAAAACAGAAACATTTCCAGTTCACCTCAATTACGAAAAAGGAAAAATTAAAGCCAATTTAATTTAAGCATGAGTGTAACAGCTATATACAGAACTTCATCTGAACAATTCAGGCTAAGAAACAAAGTTCAGCTATGTAAGGAATGTGAGGGACCAATAAATACTTTAGAATTAAATAGAATCATAGAGTGGTTTGGGTTAGAAGGGACCTTAAAGATTCATCTAGTTCCAACTCCTCTGCCATAGGCTTTAGAAGCACCTTATATTTTAAATAATTTCAAGCCATTATAGCATAACAATCTGTACTGAAAGAGAAGAGGGACTAAATGAGCCTTCAAAGTCACCCATCTTTTTTTCTATGATGCAATTTATCTGTAATTTTATCAAGTATGTACTCCTTGTTTATCTTGGAGCCCAAGACACGATTAAGAGCTATTTCCAAATCTTGTCTGGGGTAGATTCATAAAGCCCAATTCACACAACTACCGTTGATCAAAATTTTGTTACTTTTTCAAGAAACAGAATGTAGCAGCTGACTAGTGTGTTGTCAGCTGGATTTGCTGGTACGAGTTCCAGACTGAATGCCTTTCCTGAAAGCACCTTGGCCTAAGTGAGTTCTTTTTCAACAAAGCTCAAATCCCAGAAGAGGAAAGAGAACTAATGGGTAAGGGAACAATGCTTACTCTGCCTGGAAGACCATTAAAACATTATGTACTAAAGCTGTGGTTCTTTCAGAATAGCTTTTCTAAATAGCAAACAGTAAGCTCTGCTGATGAACAAGAAAGCTTTTTACATTAGTTTTTCTAGTTTGAAAGTGCTCTGGCATGTTCCTTAAAGACAAAGCACAGTGTACCTTTTGTGTGGTGCTATATTGAATACTCTTAATAAAAGTTTTTGTTAATTTGCTTGAGTTTGGGTAAACTGCAGTTTCAGTACCTCTATTTGTGTACTTTAAGCCCATTGTGAGTAATGAGACTATTTCTCCATCACTCTTAAGCACTGCTCTGACAGATTATGAGCACCACAACATTTCTGATTGACTGCAGAATGACCTACTTTTGAAGTTATCCCGGACCAGTACTAGACAGTGCTAAGATGTGAAACCTTTCGTGATACTACTATGGTTTCATAAGAGTACTTGCATATCTTCTTACCAGCATTGTGTCCTATGCATGTAACTGCCAAACAGACACTGCCCAGTTCACAGCACAAATGAACTGCTATTGAGGAGAACATCTATCTTTGAATACTCATTTCAGCCAGCTGCTTCTATGGACCTTCACTGGGAAAGGCAGCTGGAGTGGACAAAGCAGACTGCATGTCTTAGCTGACCAGCTACAGTCAGCATAACAGTAGCTCTGTGCTTGCAGCCATTGAGGGGAGTGTGGTGAATAAATGCTGAGCTGAAAAGGAGGTGTGGGGAGTGTGAGGAGGTGTCACGTCTGCTGGGTAAAGCAGAAGTTAAAAAGAAAAATTACTCTTCCTGAGAAGAAAGAATACACACTTCTGGAAAACAAACCCACAGAAAAGCAGTTACTGAGTACCACAAGAAATGCAGGTCAGCATGAAAGCTAAACAGACACGTGACCTATAGTGGCTGAAGGAAAGCAGCATTGTGATATGGCTTAACTTGGCATTTAGAGTTGAAGGCACATGGGACTGAGTAGCTATTATATAAACTAGACTCCAGGGAAAAGTTTCTTGGTGCAGTAGTTTATCCTAGATCATGAGTGGTTTCTCATGTTTGCCTAATACTTCTCTGTCCAAGCTATTTTCTAGCTCCTTCCAATTGCATCGTGAACCAAGATGATAGTCTGCCCTATCCATTTCTTCTTCCCTCTTACTGAGTTCTCCAAAAGACCGACCGTGTTCTGTTGCATAGAAAATAGCCAGCCTCACTGATGAAAATCAAGGTATGTTTATACCTGAAAGTACTTGCTCTCTTCTTGTCTCCAGATGCCTCTGGAAGTGTCTAACTTCTGAGAGGACAGCACCAGGATACCTTAAAAAACATACCAAAAAATTGTGACAAGGCAGCAATAACATAGGGCTGGCCTCTGAAGGGTGGACTGGCAAAGCCTTGAAGATAACACATTACTCATGCTAGCAGAACAGTTAATTCAGTGATATATTACAGTAGACTGCATTTTTCCAGCAGTGCTCTGAGTGGCCAGATGCAGATTATTCATAAAGAATATTATTTTTGCTGACAAAACATTTATCATTTAGACCGGATCCACGTTCCATAGCGAAGTAAAATGCAGAAAATTAAGCATGAGCATTAGTATTGTTACTACCCTCTCAGATCCCAAACTCAAAAGGCAGTAGCACATCAAGTAATACCATATTATTTCTCATTTTAAAGTTATCTACTTTTTTTGGAAGTACATGGTCTGCATTAGCAGATACAAGAGACCATCCCAAAAAAGAAAAATCCTGTGGGCAGCATTTTTGACCTCTATCCTCTTTGAACCTTCTCACTAGCTTTACTGCTGCTTTTCAAAGCCTACATAAGATAGATGAGCTATGTTTACCTTTTCATATGATGATACATGCTAATTTATCACTCAGTTTTCATGCTGCACTCTTATAATGAATGCCCTTTTTTTTTTTTACACCCTGGACAGAGGTACTATCCTTAAAATTACACACCTCTCTTGCTGGCAGACTGTTTAAGATGTTTCTCAATTATTTGCCAATTGAACAAAGCATTTGTTTAATGAGAGGTCACAGCAGAAGAGGAGTCAATGTTATACCCTAAGAGGAAAGAACAGGCGATTTGAGAAGAAAAAGGCAGACTGAAGATAGCAATTTGGAAGTACGCTATCATTGTAAGTTCTGTGCCCATTGGTCTGATCACGTGTTTGCTAGCTACTATCTACTTTTAAGGTTACCCTTGCACAGTTAAGATTCTTGCCCTTTGATTCAGAAGATGTGCTCCATCTGAAATACAACTACAGAACAAACTTTTCACCTGGAAACTAATATTTCTTAAGTCTTCAGCTATACTCAAAATAATCAAAACTGAAAGTAATGTCAAAACTCTGTCCTCTAATTGAAATTCCTTCTTTCACTTGAAAAACTTAGACAACACTCAGGTAATTTCTCATAACTGGCTAATTTACAGGCCAGTTGCTTTTGTTATGTTACTAAAAATGTTTTAATACAAACCATTTTTTTACCCAGTGATAATTTCCCAAGGGTTCTTTGAAGGTAACCATGAGTCAAAAACAATGTTCCTGACAGGCCTGTAATATAACACATCTCAAAATAAAGTCCCTCAAAACAGTCTGCATGAAAATCAAACCTTGCAATTTATTAGCACCATCTTTTGGGTTGTTGTTTTACAGTGTTCATGTTCTGGGAACAAGATCCAGGAAAAGAACTTAAATTTTCTTCTAAAAACCACAGGTTGTAGTTAAATACTTAAGAAGAGGATCTAAGAACCATCCATGCTTCAGCATGAACCACAGGAAGCACACCACTGAGCCACAAATCCCTTCCTCACCCCTATTCTTCCAGCTCTAATTGCAATAACCAAGCTGCACCTCTCTCTGTCTGCGATTTGCAACCCTGAACCTCTGCTTAGAGTCCAAGGTCTATGTCAGTTATTTCTTCCAAAAACACAAGTAGAGGAAACAGCTGCCACTGCATCCTTTTACCCTTTTATTCATTAGCCAAACAGGTACCACTTCCTCAAAATGTGGAAATCTGTTCTTATAACTGGCCATGCTATGCTAGAGACCAAACAACAACACAAATAAGATAACTGAAATTTTATACTAAAAAAAAAGATATTTTTGGAATGACTTAAGAAGTATGGGGAGCAGGGGAAAGCACAGTCTGGTCCAAAAGCACTTGCACAAGGAGCATCACTATGTACAGGTCATTTCTGGTCATAGCCTACTAGCATAAAAGTGAAGAGACTCAATAATGTTTTTTTTTTTCCAATCAAAGTATTGCTCATTGCGTTGAATTAGCTGAATTTCACTAAGATCACACAGCATAGGTTAAAAGGAGATTTATCCACTGAAACACAGTTTCAGAAGGGACAGAGCGTCAAAGACCTAAGTTAACATCCAACAGAATAAGCCTATCTGGAATTAGCAACAAAAAAAGGACTACAAGGTACATCAGGCTCCAACATCCTTTAAGAGGAGGGGACAGCTAACTGTACATAGGTAATTTGGGTTAAATCCACAAAAAGGATAAAGGTGGTACAGCACATCCCTTGTAGAAGCCCTTGTAGAAGGAAAAAGGGACTGACTGCAGAGTGCAGAGCCAATTAGCACCGTGCCACTGAATCCAAGGGCAAGCATTTCATAAATGTCTAATGCTCATGGATTTGCAGAATATAATATACCCTGTGCTACGAACACTTGTGATACACTCTGTTATATTTTGACTTTCAGCCAAGGGAAAAGTTTGGGCTTTCAGAATGGCATTCACAAAAGGCAATAAACTAAGCAAGAAGTTTCTAGCCAGCAGGAAGTGTAAAGATTAGGAGCAGGAAAAGAAAGGCTTTATCTGCCATCTAGAAGACCTGTTTTCAAATCCTTTCTGCTTAACCTAAAGCAGAGGCTTGACTCAAGATCCACCAGTTCAAAACAAAACAGCAAAGAACACCAAACCACACAGAGCTGCTCTGCTTCCTTAGAACAACATACTGTTTTGGCAACCCACCTCCCGCACCTCTGGTGAAACCCTTCAACTCTGAGCTGCAGTCTCCTACAGTCCTCTAACACTGACTGAACGGGCTGTAAAAGCCCAGGCTGAGACCTCTCCCACTGAATACCCAGCAGCCATGGTTGAAAACATTCTCTTGGGTGGGGGTGGGACAGGTGGGAGAAAGAATTCAAGTCCTAAGTCTAACTCAAGCAAGCAGAGAGGTTCAGATCAAGAAAACGCTTAACTACTAGGCAATCCCTGCCACTCATTCCTAATAGACTGGGGTCCTCAGAATTACCACATTAGTAGGATAGGTGGCTGCACAGCCTCTTAGAGTGGGTAGTTACCAAGAATTTACCAGTGAAATTGAATGGTCTGACCACCCCAAAAGGTGCAGTTCTGTTCAACTGACCTGTATGGCAAAAGAGATGAAAGAGAAGGTGTGTGTATTTAATATGTCAGTGATACAAGGTTGTTCAATATCTTGAAGAACAAGATTAGAAATCAAAGGGTTTCTGACAAATTGGAGAAAGTTTAGAAAACTGCATTTCAGTAAGAACATACTTAAATAAGGAAATATGCAAAATTTTACATGGCAGCAGAAATTATCTGCTGCACACACACAGGAAAAGGTAAAAGCTAGACAGCATTTCTGAGAGAGATATAAGGCTTTTAGTGAATTATATGCAAAACATTAGCCTAGCACACAAGACATGGGCAACAGCCCTTATACTCTCCTTCATATTAATAAGGCTTCATCTACAAGCATTATCACAGCCAGAAGCTACAACTAAAGGAATGAACAAATAGGAAAGATTCAGAGGAAAACAGTGAAAACTACCAAAAAGACTGAAAAACAGTCTCTAATAAAGATAGAATAAATCCAGACATTTTAACCTGGAGAATACTGAGGGTGGTAATGGTAATAGTCTTCAAGCATATACAAGGTTACAGAGGAAAGGAATAAACTTTTGCTTGGCAAAAAGAGTAAGATGCAATGTACTTCAGTTACACCAAGAAAAAAAACAAAGTTGGAAGAGTTTCTCCCTCCTCAGAAAATGACTAAAACAAATGAAGCTCTGGAACAGACTGCCCAGGGAGGTTGTCAGAGATGCATTCCTAGAGGTCTTCTCTTGACCAGGCAGCTCTGTCACATATGACACAGGGACCGCTGACCCTGCCTCATACTTGCACGTAAGAGAAAAGCATCAAAACGTGGATGGAACAACTGTCCTTCCCTCAGCAGCACTCATCCCTTTAGGTTCACCCACTCGCACAGAAATGTAAAAGGCAAGATTTGTGACAACTGAAGTGAACTACACTGAATACAGTGAAGAGGTGATCCCCAGAGCCCTCTGAAAGGAGGGAATTTCAGTGATTCAGACTGAATTTCAGCCAGACCTTTCAGACCTTGCACTGTACATTACAAAGAATCAAAGAAGCTGAAAAGGTCCTCCTGAACGAAAGGACTAGATTATGATCCAGATGAATTAATTTTGCCTGGCTTCCCACTTTTTATTCACATTTCTGAACACTCACCACTAATGCAATGCCAAAAATACCTTGAATTCCCACTTGCCATTGGTGTTTATTTTGTGCACAAGCAACTCATTCAGGCAAAGATAAGAGGCTAGAAGTTTGGACTGAAGTTGAAAACTGAAGAATGGAGCTTGCAAGGCACCAGAAGTGAACTGTGGGGCCTGCTGGAAGCAACTGGGAGGGAAGCAGCAAATTCAGTTGAAAGTCTCACTTAGTACAGACTCAAAGCAGAACTACAAGCTTGAAGGAAAGGAGAAGAAAACATGCTGCTTATGGCCTAACCATCTTAACAGCCCTGCTCCCACCTGATCTCTCAGAATAACCACTCTTTATAAGGACACTACAAACAGAAAATACAAAGGAGAACTACTTACTGGGTTCTCTTCCATGTGCAATCTTGGCTATACTCTATTATTACACGTTACAGAGGCCTCATGGTAAATGGAAATGATGGGCTTAGGGCTTCAGGGGAGATGGCACAAGAGACGTGAAACTGCCACCTTCCCCCGGTTTTCTAAATACATACTCAACCACAGTGAAAAAGACAGCACTTGAACTTTGCAGATTATTTGCTAGCATGTCCTACGACCCAGTATTTCAGGGCAAACACAGAGCTTGTTTGGAGTTTCTAGCAGGGGAGCGCAGCTACTGTATATCCTTGACCGATGAACAGTACATCTCTATTGGGGAAAGTTGTCCTCTTTGACTGAGTGCGCAGCTTTGGGAGGGATGTACATGGAGTGACGAGGGAGGAAGGGGACACCTGCCTAGCCAGCCAGACCAGCCAAATCAACCCTGGCGATCAATGGGGTGACAGATGTCACAGCCAGATCACCTCACATCCGCAACATCATTGAAACTCACCAAAGTCCAAAATCTGGAACCACTCAGCATAAACATTACCTTTAACAGGAAGAAGGAAAACTTCAACTTTACAACAGTTTTGTTTCCTTATTGTTCTGAAGTTCCTGTAGATACTACATTAGATGGAAGGAAACCAAATGACCCATAGAAAGAGCCTCAATTAGTAAGGTTAACAGAAGCTGAATAGGTTAAAATTAGAAAAATAAGGACATTATTTATGTATCAATTACTACTTGCTCCCCATTTCAACAAAAGGAAATAAAATTTTCTCATCCTTCCCAACAATCCAGAGGCCTCCTCCTGCCCCAGCATAATTAGTGGTAAATTTCACCACAGCTCTCCATAAGCAATCAAAAAGTCTACCTAATTAAAAAAGTAATTAGTTTACACAGATAGATGTGAGTGGGTAGATTAGTTCATGAAAATAAAATGAAATTCCTCTGGATGCTTTTAGTGACTTGGCTTCCTGCTGTTTAACAGCTTCCACACATTTCCAAGGGAGTGGGTTAAAAACAATTAAAAAAAAAAGACTCCATTTGCAAATGAAGATGGTATCTTTCAAAACCAATTGATCAGATATGTCAATTTAATAATTTGTCCACTGTTTTCAACACAGAAGATAAGCTTCATATTTTTGCATAAAAATCAATGCCTCCACAAAAGGACTAATGTGTTATGTTTCATTCTCTTGGGTCATTTACACAACACCTACCACTGTGTCATCTAGGTGCCAAGCTGAACCAATGCTGAACCTGGAAAGGGAGGGTTTGAGCGCTCTCACCCAGCACACCACAGGATTTGTAAGAAGCCAGAACAGCTCCTGATACCAGACTAGACCAAGGGCTCTTTCCCCAAATCATCCTGCCACCAGTAGAAGCCAGGGGAAACACCCTGGGCAGGAATGCAGTTTTCTCAGGGTGAAGATCAACCCTCACACTCCTATGTGCTGACTCCTGCAATTTCCTCAAATGCAGGAAACTTGATTGCATCATCGTGCTGGCAGCAAGGAGCTGTATTCTCACTCTCTTGAGGTGGGGGACACAAAAGCCAGAAGCCAGTACTCAAGGGAAAAGTGTACAAACAAGTATAACAGCAATCCTGATGAGAACTAGGAAGCTATGCCAGCGAAATCAGTGACTTAAGAAACGTCCTCCCTCAAAAGCTTTATCATGGTCAATACCTACTGATAGACTTCACCTCCACGAAGGCATCAAATACCATTTGTGACCTTCAGAAAAAAACTGCAATAAAAACCTCTAACAAGCACAAGAGAGCAAGCTGCCTTCTAAACAGTGTGAAAAAACAAGCAAAAACTAAACTGTTACTCTTAGTTGAGCAAATTAGACAGCTGTAAACTTTATATTCCTTTAAATTAAGAAGGTATACATGAAACTAAAGTTTTAAACAGTGATACCAAAAAAATATACAACTACCTATACTGAATTCTTTAATCAATTTGTTTTTAAAGGATGCAGAGATCAACTCTCATTTTGTTTGCCTTTGCTATTTTGGGAGTGCTACCCCCCGATCTCAGGAATATTGAGTCAACTGGAAATTTCTGGCTGATGTGGACTCAGGAGAACCCACACTGAAGATATCTGAAATTCCACATGTACCCTCAGGCACAATAGATGGAGCTAGTGGGGGGAAAAAAAAGAAGGGTTTGGAGTGATTAAAATTAAGCAATTTTCACATCAAAGCTAACAAACCTCATTACTCGGTCAAACCGATTTTAAATCGGAAACTATCAACGTTACCTACACACTGTTCAGCAGCCTACATAAAGTGAGATGGGGAACCTAGTCCATTTCTGAATATGATTGAGCTTTGACAGAGACAGCATCTAAAAAGCCATCACATTAGGTCCTCACAGTGCTGGGGGCTGTACAAATAAAGAACAATAACCCAAGCAAGTTTAGGTCTCAGTGATCACGTGAACACATGAATGAGACATGCAAAGACTTTTAAAAAAAGGAAATCGAGAGTCTCAGCCAGGAGAAAACGATGGTGGCCACACCACTTGGCTAATACAGGAAATCAGTTTCTTCCACAGATAGGCAGAGCTGAGACTACATTAAGCTGGAAGGAGGAGAACTAGTTGTTCTCACTTGGCTTTGAACTTGAATGCCTGTGTAACAACAGCTACATGAAACAAAAGCTATGGAAAAAAATAAAAAATGCAGTCTTACAAGAACAAAGGACAGTTAGGAGATCAGAGATGACAATTAAAATCCTGTGATATCATATGGCAAATAGGACACCACTAAACTATGAAGGGTTCCAAGGCAGAGCCATTTCTCCTATGGGTAGCAGAGGGGAGAGAGGGGAGAACCCATGTCCTAAATACTAGCCCCTTCAAATGAGCCTAGAACTGAGCTGACATGGAAACTAAACTACCTTCCTGTCATTAAACTATCTTCTTATCGTTAAAAGGAGTACTGCCAGAGCAACATCAAGACACATCACAGAAATGAGGAGTCAAGGTAAGAAAGGTCAGACAGTTTTGCCAACACGATGCACGTCCTGTGGATAAACAGAAGATTACAGTCCCTTCTGCACCAAACACATCACCTTTCAGAAAGGCTCCTATTAATTTTTAATGAAAAACTCAGCTGGAGCTAGACCAATACTCTACAGACTTCCAAACATCAAACTTTACTCAGAAATTGCAACATCATCAGCTGCCTATAATCAAAAGCACTTCACAGCCAGCTTAACTTCAAAGAGATGTGCTACTCTTCATATAGAGGTCCTTCAGAAACAGACAATCTACTTTCAAGTTTTACGTCTCCTTCATGAAGCTGTAACAGGAAAATACAAAGGATGTTCTGTAGCTTCACAGGCAAAAGGAAAACACACACTGGTCAGATGCTTGATGAGCCAGACACAGACAAACTATACTTTGGTTTAGAGCGATTACTAGGTAAAGCAGTAGACCGCTACTGGGCCCAGGTTACCAATAGCACCACAGTTTCATTTCATTGTTCTTCAGCAAATAAATTAGTCTCTCCAACCTTTAGTTCACTTTTCTACAAAAAAAAACCCAAACAAACAAAAAAAAACACCAGTACCAAAACCCTAAGCATTTCAAGTTTTGTTCTCCCAGTGGTGATGTCAGGATTATTTCAATTTAGTACTTCTGTCTTCTGGTGACAGTTAAGTGAACAAACTACAGTTAACTGAAGAAGCAAGAAGTACTTTATCATTAAGAAGTTAACACTCAAACACACAAGCTTCACAAATTCTTGATAGTTTTAAGCGTAGAAGTTAAACAACTCAGGATATTTTAAGTATGCAGTATGTTATATTACAGGTAGTTAATACTGTTAACCAAGCAGAAGCAATTACTGTCTTCAAGAGAAGAAGCACACACGTTGCAAGATTAACACATGAAAAGGCACTTTCAATCTCTAGCTGTTTTTTTAAAGCTTTCTACACTAGAACTCAGGTTGTCAACAGTGGTAAATCTGATTGAAGTGCCCAGGTGGAGCGGGCAGGATGAAGAGGAATAAGAGCTGGAGAGCCTATTGCCAGGTAGTTAGACTAACTCTGGATGCAGAAGAGTTGGGCGCCAGGCAGAAAATGAATCTACATGCATATCATAGAATCACAAAATGGTTTGGTTGGAAGGAACCTTAAAGATCACCTAGCTCCAACCTCACCTACCATGGGCAGGGACACTTTCCACTAGACCAGGTTGCTCAAAGCCCCACAAAGCCCCACCCACCCGGCCTTTAACCCCTTCAGGGACGGGCCATCCACAACTTCTCTGGGCAACCTGTTCCACTGCCTCACCACCCTCACTGTGAAGAATTTCTTCCTAATCTCTAATCTAAATCTTCCTCTTTCCAGTTTAAAGCCATTGCCCCTTGTCTTGTCACTACATGCCCTTGTAAAAAGTCCCTTCCCAGCTTTCTTGTAGGCCCCCTGTTAGGTACTGGTTGCTCTAAGGTCTCCCCAGAGCCTTCTCTTCTCCAGGCTGAACAGTCCCAATGTTCTGAGCCTGTCTTCACAGGACAGGTGCTCCAGCCCTCTGAGCACCTTCACGGCCACCTCTGGACTCGCTCCAACAGGTCCATGTCCTTCTTGTGTTGAGGGCCCCAGAGGTGAAGGCAGTACTGCAGGGGGGGTCTCACCAGAGTGGAGTAGAGGGGCAGAATCCCCTCCCTTGACCTGCTGGTTACACTTCTTTTGATACAGCCCAGAATACGGTTGGCTTTCTGGGCTGCAAGCGTATACTGCTGCGTCATGTTGAGCTTCTTGTCAACCAGCACCCCCAAGTCCTTCTCAGAGTTGCCCTCAATCCATTCTCTGCCTAGCCTATATTTGCACTTGGGATTGCCCCAGCCCATGTGCAGGACCTTGCACTTGGCCTTGCTGAACTTCGCGAGGTTCACAGAGGCCCACCTCTCAAGGCTGTCCAGGTCCCTCTGGATGGCATACCTTCCCTCCAGTGTGTCGACAGCACCACACAGCTTGGTGTTGTCGGCAAACTTGCTGAGGGTGCACTCAATCCCACTGTCTATACTGCCAACAAAGATGTGAAACAGTGCTGGTCCCAATACCAACTCCTGAGGAATGCCAGTTGTCACTGCTCTCCACTTGGACATTGAGCTGTTCACCGCAACTCTTTGAGTGCTACCATCCAGTCAATTCCTCATCCATCAAGTGGGCCACCCTTCAAATCCATGTCTCTGATTTAGAGACAAGGATGCCATGCGGGACAGCGTCAAATGCTTTGCACAAGTCCAGTCAGATGACATCAATTGCTCTGCCCTTATCCACCAACGCTGTAACCCCATCATAGAAGGCCACCAGATTTGTCAGGTATGTCAGGTCTGTAGTTCCCTGGGTCTTCCTTTTTTCCCTTTTTAAAAATGGGGGTTATGTTTCCCCTTTTCCAGTCAGCGGGAACTTCCCCAGACTGCCACAACTTCTCAGATATGATACATAGTGGCTTAGCCACTTGTTCTGCCAGTTCCCTCAGGACCCACGGAT